>NW_024041039.1:31341159-31588659 GCF_014851395.1 Micropterus salmoides
TAACACAGTCCTGTAATACAAAAGAGGGTCGAATGTAACCCACAGGAGGGTCAAAAGTAACACGCAGGAGTGTGGAAAGTATGGAGGGTTAAAATGTACACACAGGAGGGTTGAAAGTAAGGAGGGTTAAAACTTACACACAGGAGGGTTGAAAGTAACACACAGGACGGTCGAAAATAACATGCAGGAGGGTCTAAAGTAACACACAGGAGGGTCAAAAGTATCACGCAGGAGTGTTGAAACTAAGCAGGGTTCAAATTTACACACAGGAGGGTCAAAAGTAATACACAGGACGGTCGAAAATAACATGCAGGAGGGTCTTAAGTAACACACAGGAGGGTCAAAACTATCACGCAGGAGGGTGTAAACAGAGTAACATACAGGAGGGTTGAAAATAATATGCAGGAGGGTTTAAAGTAACACACAGGAGGGTCAAAAGTAAAACACTGGAGGATTGAAGAAGGATAAAACAAAGGAGGGTTAAAAGTAACACACAGGAGGGTCAAAAATTACACACAGGAGGGTTGAAAGTAACACACGGGAGTGTTGAAAATAAGGAGGGTTAAAATTTACACACAGGAGGGTTGAAAGTAACACAGAGGACGGTCAAAAGTACCACGCAGGAGGGTTGAAAGTAACACATAATCTTACAGTTAATATCTTCCGATAAATCATGACTAAAGCTGACTACATAAAATAGCACTATTAACAAGATTCAGGAGAGGACAGCTAAGGAGTTACAATGTAAACAAATGCAGTAATTTCATCAACTTACCAGGCAGCGTACTTCAGAAACACTGAAATGAACAGGGCTCAGTGCTGGAATTATTCAGTGTTTGGAACTATCTGCTGCCCTGTGATGCGCGTTACTTCCGCATTCCAAAGTTCCAATGGAAGTCAATGGAAGTGTCATAACTCTCTTATAGAGGGTAGGCGTTGATGTCACTTCTACTTCAGGAACACGCAGGACTGAGTGGCAAAACATCTGTTACCATGGCTGCGTTTAGCAAACTGGTAGTAAAACAAGTGATTATTTGCTCAAATTAAAGGCAGTCGGACTCAAGAGTGATCCTAACTGCTTACTAAAGAACCAGTGTTCCAGCTCTTTCCCATTTACGATGTGTTGTTTGTGTTTTAGCTGATTTGAGGTAACACTGCTGCTCATCTTTCTGCCACTCCGGTACCGTAAATCCGTTCTGTGACATCATGCGCACATCCTCTATTTAACGGCCCCTGGGTCAAAAGAAACACGCAGGAGGATCGAAAGTAAGGAGTGTCAAAAGTAACACACAGGAGGGTTTAAAGTAACACACTCCTGTAACACAAAAGAGGGTCGAAAGTAACACGCAGGAGGTTCGAAGGAGGGTAACACACAGGAGTGTTTAATGTGACACACAGGACGGTTTAATGTAACACATAGGAGGGTCGAAAGTAACACACAGGAGGGTTGAAGCAGAGTAACACACAGGAGGGTCGAAAGTAACACAGGATGGTCGAAAATAACATGCAGGAGGGTCTAAAGTAACACACAGGAGGGTCAAAAGTATCACGCAGGAGTGTTGAAAGTAAAGAGGGTTCAAATTTACACACAGGAGGGTCTAAAGTATCACACAGGACGGTCGAAAATAACATGCAGGAGGGTCTCAAGTAACACACAGGAGGGTGTAAAGAGAGTAACATACAGGAAGGTTGAAAGTAACATGCAGGAGGGTCGAAAGTAACACACAGGAGGGTGAAAAGAGAGTAACATACAGGAGGGTTGAAAATAACATACAGGAGGGTCGAAAGTAACACACAGGAGGGTTTAATGTAACACACAGGAGGGGAAAAAGTAAACACTGGAGGATTGAAGGAGGATAAAAAAAAGGAGGGTTAAAAGTAACACACAGGAGGTTCAAAAGTAACACACCAGAGGGTCAAAAGTAACACAGTCCTGAAACACAAAAGAGGGTCAAAAGTAACCCACAGGAGGGTCAAAAGGAACACACAGGATGGTCAAAGATAACATGCAGGAGGGTCAAAAGTATCGCGCAGGAGTGTTGAAAGTCAGGATGGTTAAAATTTACACACAGGAGGGTCAAAAATTACACACAGGAGGGTTGAAAGTAACACACGGGAGTGTTGAAAGTTAGGAGGATTAAAACTTACACACAGGAGGGTCAAAAGTAACACAGTCCTGTAACACAAAAGAGGGTCGAAAGTAACCCACAGGAGGGTCAAAAGTAACACGCAGGAGTGTTGAAAGTACGGAGGGTTAAAGTTTATACACAGGAGGGTTGAAGGTAAAAAAAAAGGACGTTCGAAAATAACATGCAGGAGGGTCCAAAGTAACACACAGGAGGGTTGAAAGTAACACACAGGAGTGTTGAAAGTAAGGAGGGTTAAAACTTACACACAGGAGGGTCTAAAGTAACACACAGGAGGGTCAAAAGTAACACACAGGAGTGTTGAAAGTAAGGAGGGTTAAAATTTACACACTGGAGGGTAGAAAGTAACCCACAGGGGTCGAAAGTAACATGCAGGAGGTTCAAAAGTAACACACAGGAGGGTCAAAAGTAACACAGTCCTGTAACACAAAAGAGGGTCAAAAGTAACCCACAGGAGGGTCAAAAGTAACACGCAGGAGTGTTGAAAGTAAAGAGGGTTAAAATCTACACACAGGAGGGTCTAAAGTAACACACAGGATGGTCGAAAATAACATGCAGGAGGGTCTTAAGTAACACACAGGAGGGTCAAAAGTATCACGCAGGAGGGTGTAAACAGAGTAACATACAGGAGGGTTGAAAATAATATGCAGGAGGGTCGAAAGTAACACACAGGAGGGTTTAAAGTAACACACAGGAGGGTCAAAAGTAAAACACTGGAGGATTGAAGAAGGATAAAACAAAGGAGGGTTAAAAGTAACACACAAGAGGGTTTAAAGTAACACGCAGGAGGTTCGAAGGAGGGTAACACACAGGAGTGTTTAATGTGACACATAGGAGGGTCAAAGAGGGTCGAAAGTAACCCACAGGAGGGTCAAAAGTAACACGCAGGAGTGTTGAAAGTACGGAGGGTTAAAATGTACACACAGGAGGGTTGAAAGTAAGGAGGGTTAAAACTTACACACTGGAGGGTTAAAAGTAACACACAGGAGGGTCGAAAATAACACGCAGGAGTGTTGAAAGTAAAGAGGGTTAAAACCTACACACAGGAGGGTCTAAAGTAACACACAGGAGGGTCGAAAATAACACACAGACGGGTCAAAAGTATCACGCAGGAGTGTTGAAAGTAAGGAGGGTTAAAACTTACACACAAGAGGGTCAAAAGTAATACACAGGTGTGTCAAAAGTAACACGCAGGAGTGTTGAAAGTAATACACAGGAGTGTTGAAAGTAACTTTGAAGGAGGATAAAATACAGGAGGGTTAAAAGTAACACACAGGAGGGTCAAAAATAACACACAGGATGGTTGAAAATAACACCCAGGAGGCTTGAAAGTAAGGAGGATTAAAACTTACACACAGGAGGGTTGAAAGTAACACAGAGGAGGGTCAAAAGTACCACGCCGGAGGGTCTAAAGTAACACACAGGAGGGTTGAAGGAGGGAAAAACACAGGGGGGTTTAATGTAACACATAGGAGGGTCGAAAGTAACAAACAGGAGGGTTGAAGCAGACTAACACACAGGAACCCTCCTAAAGTAACACACAGGACGGTCGAAAATAACATGCAGGAGGGTCGAAAGTAACATGCTGGAGTGTCAAAAGTAACATACAGGAGGGTTTAAAGTAACACACTCCTGTAACACAAAAGAGGGTCGAAAGTAACACGCAGGAGGGTCGAAGGAGGGTAACACACAGGAGTGTTTAATGAAACACACAGGACGGTTTAATGTAACACATAGGAGGGTCGAAAGTAACACACAGGAGGGTTGAAGCAGAGTTACACACAGGAAGGTCTAAAGTAAGACACAGAGGGTCAAAAGTAATACACAGGACGGTCGAAAATAACATGCAGGAGGGTCTAAAGTAACACACAGGAGGGTGTAAAGAGAGGGTTGAAAGTAACACATAATCTTACAGTTAATATCTTCCGATAAACCATGACTAAAGCTGGCTACATAAAATAGCACTATTAACAAGATTCAGGAGAGGACAGCTAAGGAGTTACAATGTAAACAAATGCAGTAATTTCATCAACTTACCAGGCAGCATACTTCAGAAACACTGAAATGAACAGGGCTCAGTGCTGGAATTATTCAGTGTTTGGAACTATCTGCTGCCCTGTGATGCGCGTTACTTCCGCGTTTTGCGATCCCTTTTCAGCGGGCTCAACTGACACCTCTTTCTCTTGCTGTGTGCTTGGGACCGGCCGAGTGGAGCTGCGTACATGGGACCGGCCGAGTGGAGCTGCGTACATGGGACCTGCAGAGTGGAACTGTGTACATGGGACCAGCCGAGTGGGGCTGTGTAATGGGAGCAGCAGAGTGGAGCTCTGTGCTTGGGACCAGCAGATTGGAGCTGTGTGGGGCAGTGTGCTCGGGAGCAGCAGAGTGGATCTCTGTGTTTGGGACCAGCCGAGTGGAGCTGTGTTGAGCTGTTGCTCGGGACCAGCAGAGTGGAGCTGTGTACATGGGACCAGCAGAGTGGAGCTGTGTGGAACTGTGTACTCGGGAGCAGCACGGTGGATCTGTGTGCTCGGGAGCAGCCGAGTGGAGCTGTGTGGAGCTGTCTGCTCGGGACCAGCCGAGTGGAGCTGTGTGGAGCTGTGCTCGGGACCAGCCGAGTGGAGCTGTGTGGAGCTGTGTGCTGGGGAGGAGGGACCAGCCGAGTGGATCTGTGTGGGGCAGTGTATATGGGAATATGTTTGCTAGTTTAGTGTTTTTAGGTAAAACCTATACCTTCTCATTTGGTTAAGAAGTCTGCTTCCCCACCCGTGGGTGCTGTGCATTTTTGACCCACTCCTCGGGGTCAAGGTGTCCCGCGATCCGCCTCATCAGCACAAGCTGGACAGTAGGGGAGCGCGCAGCTTTTGCAGAGAAATTTCATGCACCCACGGCAGACGGTGTGCGTTTTGCGATCCCTTATCAGCGGGCACAACTGACACCTCTTTCTCTTGCTGGCCGCCTGCGTTGCTCCGCGGGAGGAGGCCGCCGCCGCTGCTGCGGCAGTCTCGGCATCCCGGGGTCGTCGTCGTGGGCCGTCTCGTCTTCTTCTCGTTCCACTCCTTCTCCTCCTTCTCGTCGTCGATCCCCCGGGGAGGACTCGCCGTGAACGGATCTGACGAACGCCGCGGAGGCTTCGGCGGGAGGGAGACGGCGCCTCCTCTCGAGGAGCGGCCGGACAAGCGTTTTGCCCAGCTGCTCGAGGAAGACGCGCCACTTGTTGCGCTTGCGCGGCATCCACCCGGGGTTGATCTCTCGCCACAGGACAAAGGCGTTGTACGCGGACTCGTCGAGGACGTTGTGGAACACAATGAGGGGCCAGCGAGCCGTCATCCTCCTGCAGCTGTACGTGGCGATCACCTTGTCCAGGTTGTTGACGCCTCCTTTGGTGGCATTGTAGCAGAGGACGAGGTCCGGCTTGCGGTCTCGGCTATCGCTGACAGCGTCCTGGCGCGCGGCGGAGCACAGCGTCGTGCTCATCGTCAGGACCATGTGATTGCACCGTTTTTGGTCACAAATGTTTGTCTCTCTTCTTCTTCTTGTTCTTCTTGTTCTTTTTCTTCCTCTTCTTCTTCCTCCTCCTCTCCTTCTTCTTCTTCATCATCTTGTTCTTCCTCGCTCTCCTGGCTGCTCTCCTGACCTCTCTCATAGTCCTCAAAGTCTTTGTCCAACACGTATTCGTCGTCAGAGTCGTCAGAGTACCGGTCGTCGTACCGGTCGTCGTCCCGGTCCCCGAACGCTCATGGCTCTTTGTTATTTTGTTTTTTCGCCGCCCCCGGTTGTGTTTCGGGCAGTGTGTTTGGGCACGCTTTCCGCTACATCACTCAATCGCTTCAATTTCATTGAAAAACTTACATATAGTCCCTTTAAGTAAAGTCTTTAAAAGTGCACCTTTTCACCTCAATGATACATGAATTTATTTTACTTCAGTTAGAAACTCCTGGACTTTAATAGTTTGTGTGTTTCAGTTTGTGTGTTTCTGCTCAAAACTTTCTGGAAATTCAGAATTTCTCCAACATACCTGTATTCTCTGACATTTGCAAAGTAACTTGGTAATATTTTGAGGCAAAAGTTGTTAAGAATAAAGACACAATCAAATGAGAATAAAGTCATAATATTTTTAAAAAATCTACCTGCGCCTTCTACCCTTACCCTGATTTGTTGCTCTGCTGATATGGTAGGAGGCTATCCCCTTTAGACTACCTGACAGAAAGAGCCGGTCTGGGACTGTACTGGATGAGATGAGCGCACTTCTCTTCATCGGATTTGTGATCAGACAGAAATCTCACCACAAATCTGCCTTTACCTATCTACCTAACCTACCTAATCTGACCCCCTGACCCGCTTGGCCTGTTGGGTTGACCTTTATCATCAGACTGCCTGCCTGAGGTCTCTCTGTCTGGTCCTGTTCATGCTCTGTTTGGTTCTGTACAATGGCCAGTGAATGTTGGTCTCTGTTTCTTTTTTGTTTTGCCCCATCTGACCCTGGTCAAATATCTCCTTTCCTCTTGCTCACGTTGACTGTGAATGAAATGTAATCTGCGTTCAATAAAGCAGTAGTCATACACTGTTAGGGAATTGGGAATTTTTGGGTCTCCATAAATAATATTAAAGAGAGTACAGAGTATAGTCCTGCTCTATATAAAAAGTGCAATGAGAAGCCTTTTGTTATGAATTGGTGCTATATAAATAAAACTGAATAAATTTGAAATAACAAACCTTGATTTTAACATTTACCTAGTCAGGTAAAACTCCTGAATTCCAGAGCGAAAACAAATATCATGCTTATTGCAGAAAGACTCACAAAATACTTAAAATGAAATTATAAACTCTATATTGATATCAAAATGTGTATCTACTTGCCTAAGAACCAGCTTTTAGCTGTTAGCTGACAATTAGATAAAATATGGATATAGAGGTGCAGAAATGATATGATGGGGTATCAGCTAGCTAATTACAAAACTCTGAAGGTAGGAAAGTTAAATGTATTAAATTAGCTAGATAGCTAAATACTAACATTAACTTAAAGTGTATCCACCAGCGTGTGGTGGGCTGGACTGGAGCAGCTGCTGCGAGTGATGTGGGCAGACAAGACGTTCAGCTAACGTCTAAGTTAGGAAATGGTATGGTCCATTTTAGTGGTATAAGATTCTTGAATATAAGGCACGAGTATGGGAAATATATTGTAATAACTACAATTACCGGTAAGAAAGACCTCCCTGAACTGTTGTTTTTACCTCTTTTAGGGATCTAAGCCTTAATTAGGGGGTCAGACCCCCCCCCCCCCCCCCCCCCCCCCCCCCAATCCCTCCTGTAATTCAAACCATGCTTCTAAAGCCATGTAGGTTTTACAGGGCATTAGAAGCATCATGGCGGTTCTGGCTCAGGAGGTAGAGAGGGTTGCCCTTTAATTAGAAGGTTGGCGGTTCATTCCCCGGTTCCTCTAGGCTGCAGGGTTAGGTTAACCCTAACATAAAACGGTCACAACAACCCAGAGGAAGGAAGAGCCATCCACTCGCTGTGCTGAATGAACTAACGTTACAGAGCTGGTCGATCTGCCTCTGAGACAGGAACATTGAAATAACAGACCCTGAACATGTCTGAGTGAAAAGTGTGTGAAGGTCTCCGTATGACAGTGGTTGTGTTTTGGATTATGCTTGCTCATGACTTCACGCAAGTCTGTTGTCAGGTAACAGTCACTATACTGGATATATATCTAATATCTATTTTGATAATTTTGTGACATTTAATAAAGCATAACGTTATTACAGCGCAGTGATGTTGTGCTAAGTTATAGTTTTAACACAGCCGCACCGTAACTTTAGTCCTGCTAGTGTTTACAGCTAACAGCTGATGAGAGTTGTTCTGGGTCCGCTCCACTTCAGAGCCCTGACAGGGTTCTACCGGGAGCTGCATTGCCACAGAGGTCATGTCCTCTCCAAAACAAACGGACCCAGACATTAAACCATTGAAACACAGCCACATAGCAGCGTTAGTGTTAGCCCTGTGGTTTGTTTACAGCTAACAGCTGATCCGGTCCGCCAGAGAATGCAACTTAACTTTTACTTTTTATTTATCGACAGAGCCGTGCTGTTGTTTCACAGCTCCTCACTGGTGAACAACCTGCAGTGTTTGAGATTATTATTAAATTTGTTAAATTTTAATAAGAATGTGTTTTATTCATCTATTGTGTCAAGCTTATTACTTCAATATATTCCCTGTAAATCTGATATCTGATGTTATATAGATTTTACTTTGGATAAGCGTTAGGCTACTGTATGAATGAGCACTTTAGAGATATAGTGATGGTAATTATAATTATATATATATGGCTGGTCTGGTAGTATACTCAGGAAAGATTGTGAAAATGGACAGATTTAGCCGGAGTAGTGGCTTAATTGAATATTGACAACATATTTCTGTGTTTTTTACATGGTTTGAATTTGGTTGTGGCTCCATGGGGCTTTATAGAACCATGATAGAGAAAGCTCAAGAGGTGAATTTGTGCATTATACTTTGTCAATTAGAGCAAGCCAGGCAGCCTTCTGTGTTTGAGAACTGTGCTGTTTTTTAAAAAAATTGCCCACTAGAGGGCTGCAGCGCCACAATAACCAGCCTAGTTAAAATGAACGAAATGACACAAAAAAAGATTAGTTCATTTTAATGAATGAGATTTGGTGACTCGAGTCTTTCAAAAGAGTGACTTTTCCCATCACTACACGCTACTGCCCAACACTGCTCGTCTGCGATTGGTCATCTTCTGCTAACACCGCCTTTTTTATGTGAACACACTCACGGCTGGATTGAGAAACCCTGGGTTGACTTACCGAGTTTATAACCAACTTCGTGTGACTTCTTATCCCGACCACAATTGTTAGGGTTTCTGAAGCCAGATAACAGAAAGATATCCTGGGTGGTACAGGCCCTTGCTCTGTGTTTCTGTGTTTTGGGTTTTCTATCCGGTTTATCATTCTGTCTGCTTGTCTTCCCTGTTTACTGTAGTTGTGCGTTCTGTTGTTTGCTACCTGTCAGTGTTCCGTCTGTTCCCCCAATTAATCACTCTGCCTGCCTGTCTGATGTCTGTCTTTGATTGCCTGTCATCCTGCTCGTTACCTGGTGTTTAAATGTTTGCTTGTTCGTTCCGATCCGTCTATTGTGCAGTGTGCTGTCTCTGTGTTCTGTAGCTTGTCTGCCCTGTTCTGGATTTTCCTTTTGTTGGGACTTTGCCTCGTACCCATGTAAGCCTGTTTAAGAGATTGGAATCATTGAACTAATTCATCAAAAAACAATGTATTAAATGCTGTGTTGACAAAAGGCATTCCGAATTACAAATGTAATAACAAATTAACAGAATAACGTAACAGATCAACTAAGTGTCTTACAGATTAATCAACATAACAAACTTCATGGTAACATAGGTAGGTCTTGATAAATTAATTTTTCATATTTGATGAGTTTTGACCATATCTCTTTGTCTATCTCAATGTGGCGTGATGTGACCTGTTGGGGGGCAGGAATGAGAGTGAGCAAATCCTCGTAGGGGTACCACAGGATATCGTCCCTGAGGGGCCAGAAGAACTGGTTGGGGCTTACTCGATGCATACATTTAACCCTGCAGTGGCTTTCATCCTTTTCAAGTATGACCCCTGGGTACACACAGCCATCATAGTTGAGAGCACACCACTTTCCTTGAACATCTGTGCTCTGCCACATGTTTTCTGCCAGTGCAACTCTTAATGACTTGCATGCATTACTGAAGGACATCTGCTTTGTGTTAAAACACTTTGCCACACTTCTGCCTAAAACACACTGAGATTATTCTGTGTGTAGCAAAGGCAGCTAACATGGTATGTAATGTTTTCCGGGGCAAGAGTGACCACCTGGTGGAGCCTCATTGTGAATGGAACAGGTGGGATGTTCACTGGCATTTCCTTCACTGTCCTTCCGACAATTTCCTCTTCCACATAAAAAAGCTTGATGGTTGTCTGGGAGGCTTTCAGTACCTGGAAAAGCATAG
Organism: Micropterus salmoides; assembly: GCF_014851395.1. Taxonomy (NCBI): domain Eukaryota; kingdom Metazoa; phylum Chordata; class Actinopteri; order Centrarchiformes; family Centrarchidae; genus Micropterus; species Micropterus salmoides. The sequence goes on from NW_024041039.1 coordinate 31,351,321, forward strand.
CAGCATCTGGAATGTCAGTACCTTGGCTGACAAGCCTGTCAGCTGTCATTTTGAGTGCTCCTCCAACCCCATCAGGGGCACCATTGAAGAGGTAGAAATTTCCTCATTGCCTAAATTGTGTACATGGGCCATCACTGAAAAAGAGGACAACAGGCATGGTCGGGAAGCTCCTTTCTGACATGTTCAAGCACTGGCTTCAGGTGCTGCCATATGGTGGGTGGACCTGTACTTTTTGATGGAGACACAGAGATGGGAGTACTAGTTGTGTACAATACACCTGTATGCATGGTGGCCTGCTGATGACAGTAACCAAAATGCACAGCCTGTATCTCAGAGCTATATTAACATCCATAACTCTCTCAGTGTTAGACGCTGCTTCAGACATCTACAGTACAGATACTGCTGCTTGATATTGTATGAGTAGCGTTTGTATTTTTGGAGGAGTATGTGAAACAATTCAACGAGATCCTCCTGAGTGCTCTCCACTTGCTTCCACTTCAGGGGGACCTTTGACATTAGCACATTTTTGTTCTCAACAGTAGCCCACTGAATGAAGGAAATGGTGACCTTTGGCATTGAAGTGGCTGGACAGAGGATGGCATCTGGTTTTGCAATCTGAGCATTCCCCATACATACACCTGTGATTCAAGGTGTCACAGCTTACAGACTGAGCAAGGACATCCAGATTTGACTGGTCAATGACACAAAGTTGGTGTAGCTTCTGGACAACAAACTCTAGGTTTTCATGAAACTTGCACGTGCAGGTTTCTCTGTCTGCCAGTGAGGGATGGACAACCCAGAAAGGGCGTAGATGACAAAACAGTGAATAAGAGGGGGTGCTTTCCACATTTTCAGAGAAGAAGTTGTGATGTAGATTCCTCAGCGTGTCTGTAAGAAACCTCTTCTTTATCTTTTTTTTGGCTCTTGTTATTGTTTGCCTCCCTGTTGTAATCCTATATATATCATCACACAGATAGAAGAACCTGATCTTTGCTTTGAGGGCACAAGCAATTCTGCTGATGTTTACATCAGACAGGCGATGCCACCTCTGATGGGAAAAGCCAAATGACTTTTCTGCGAATAGTTAAAGTCGATATTTTTAAAGAATTTTCCCTTTTACTATTTTCACAATGATTTGCCTCACCCTATCACTCTTGGATGTTGTGTATCTGCTTTTTATGTTCTCAGTTAACACAGTATGGAACTAAAGTACTCTTCTTACATTTGCATTAGAGGATTGCCTGAGCAACTGGTTGACTTGTGCTTGAAGTAAAACAGGCCCCTTTCTCATCCGCTGGATCTCTTGTTTCTTTAGCCGTTTCCTCGTGCAATTTCTACTTGTTTTGTTGTCTTATTTTCCTGCCAAGTTCTTGTTGCCTGAAATAAAACAAAATAAAACATATACTATTTAGTCACTCATTCAAAGGATTACTGTGTAATCATGATGTCATTTACATATACACTTAAGTGCATTGAAATTACAGGCAGAACAAAGAGTTATCAAGGCAATTTCCCGGCCATTTGTCGCCAAATTACACAAACTTCACAACAAATGTTATGCATTCTGTTAGATGCAGAGAATGCTCTGCAGAATGCTGGTGGAGTGGTCAGGGTTTGCAAAGTAGTTTTCCTGGTTTTACTCCTTTCATGAGCTTCCTTCCACTTCTTCTCTGTGCTCTTTCACACAGAGATACTAGAATGAATAGCTGTGGGGCTACGCCCCTGCTTATAACACACAAACATGTTATTAACATTTTCCACATATTTAGTGCCCAATCATGGGCAGAGGACCCTATTGCATTTGCAAGGATTATTTATCATATTTATATTTATATCCTGTATTTAAAAGCATACACGTCAGTCAGCTGCACTATACTTATTTCAATACGGATATTCTCATTCAAAATATGTCACACAAAATAATGTCTTGTATTTTTGATTAGATTTCAATTGGATGGTGACAAAAACGTGTATGTTAAATAAGTGTATGTTAAATTTGTCTAGACTGAAGCCTGTGATGGCGTGTCACAGCTTAATTTTCTTCACAGTCATGTGCTACCCTCTGCTGGTAGTATCCCATATGTACAACACAACAAGGAAGGTATCTGGTCTGAAGGAGTAAAATCACAGAGAACCAGCTGGGTTACTAGAGCAAATATCTCACCTGCTGTTGAGATGCATTCAACTGCACTTTATTACAAAAAACAATACTGTACATTTGTGTAAAGATTTACGTCTTCAGTAAGAACCAATGGGCTTGGAGACGAGTGCCACAAACAAAGTAGAGAAGTCATAAAGTATTGAGGCAGGCCTTTTAACACATTGTTGGTTTTGGTATTTTCTTGATATCTAGTGACAATAAGAGAGATTTAGAATGATGCCAACCTTATCATTTAAGTCTAGAAGAAGTTACAGGATAGGTTCATTAGTCACTCCATTCACTGTGGTCCAGACTCTCCATTTCTAGCAGACATGCCATACAGGTCCCTGTGTATGTAAAAAGAGCCACTGTCTTTATGTTGTTGTGGCATAGCTCCATAGGGTGGTGAAATACAATTAAAGGTATAGATGAAAATATATAGAGATTTAAGGTAACATATTGAAATACAGTGGGGATCTTAACTGTAGCCAGTTGAGTGTGTTTGTTATTCAGAGCCTGGTGATAGAGGTACCTTCAGGGTGCAGTTGAACTCTGGGAAACATACATATTTAATTATGTCATAATTTGCATTGCACCCCCCAGTCTGGATCACCAGGCTCTTATTGGGTTTCATGAAGAAATCTGGCAGTGGAGTGCTGGGTTAGGCCAACATTTCAGCAGAGCAGTGGACTGTGAAAACCACAAGGCTACTTATTACATGGGGGGAGATCCCATCTGATGCTGGGTCATGATAAAACATGAAGCTCTGCAGAGCTTCCTGGCAGCAGTCCACACCAGGGCCTTTCATTTGGCAGATAGTGTAATGATACTGTAAATCAAACACAGACAGATATGGCTGTCAATCATTGCTACATCACTCAAATATCCCTGTAGCCCACACAGTCTCTGTAGCTATTTATTAACTATCTAAACACAAGACATTTCACATTAGTCTAATGTTTAGAAAGAGATTGTTAATCAGTGTCTAGAGGAGTAGATTTGTTACTTTAACATTCCTTAACATCTGTTATGCATCATGTAGCAGTGAACATGTTTCATCATAAATCACTATTAAGAGAGTATAAATTAGACACTGTGCTAGTCCCACTTGATTGTTAATGCAATTTTTTGTCAGGCCAGGTAATGTATTTTGAGCTCAAACTTGCAGGGTATTTGTTTGTTTGTTTGTTTTTTGCGAGACTAAAGACACAACATTTATATGACGATGCAGAGCGGAACAAGACACAAAGAAAAAATAAATGATTAAAGAAATAATTAAACAAAATAGAAAAGCATAAATAAAAATTCATTGAAATACATGACAACAATAACAACAGCAGCAACAACAAAATGACTTGATCTCGTGAGTGTGTATGTGTGTGGGTGTGTGTGTATCTTCATGTGTCCCATAGTCTTCAAAAAGCCTCAGTTTAGCTGGAAATGTTTCAGTGTAAGTTGAATGAATAGAGACTGCAGCTCTGCAGCTTCACAAGATTAAAGCGGAGCTACCGTGTGTAACCCCCCCCCATGCTCACAATCGCTGTGCACAAAAACACACATGATTCGACTATCAGTTGACTATAAGCAGGACTTGACGATTCTGATTCGACTATGTAAATCCTTAGTCGGGGGCAGCCCTAGAGCAAGGCAATGAATGTTCAAAATGTTTGGTGTGCAGGAGATGGACTCCCAGTTAGGCTGGTACTGGACAGACATCGTAGGGAGTCAAAACCACAGCAGACATGAACATGATCCCAGAATCACTTATCCATAACATACCCGGCTGAGATCAGAGTATGGACAAGGCAAAAAATGTTCAAAATGTTTGGATGAAGAGATGTCACAGATCAGGTAAGATATTTGTCTGTGCTGGCAGTTGTTTGCAGGCAATTGTACAGCCTAGTACATTTAAAGGAGAAGCGGCAGCCACCTGCGGCAGCATTCTCTCCACTTCCTGTAAGGTCTCTACTCGACCCAACTCGATGCTCCTTGAAGCCCTAGCTTCCAGTGCCCATGGGACCTGCATGTAGCATAGCCTACAAACTGTTGTTTGTCTGTCAATGACATGTTCACTGTTGACATAATTCACCAACCTGTTCTCATTCCCAGGGTCCTTCAGCGTCTGGTACCAACCCACATTGTTCGGTAAAAGTAGGCCTATTATAAATAACAGAAAAGTAAGGAGGTGGTTGGGGCACAGGTGTGTCAGAAACTGGACTTTCACACAGGAGACCAATGTTCATTTTCCATGTGAAGCAAAAAGTTGATTGTTTTGAATTTTTTTTTAACATTGATTGTTTTTAACTTATGTAATATAACTTACGTAAGTTAAAGGTTCAGTGTAATATTTCTTAGGATCTACTGATAGAAATGCAATATAATATAACTATGTTTTCACTGGTGTATAAAGACCTTACATAATGAACCGTTATGTTTGTTTTTTTCTATGTACATAACCGTGGTCCCCCTTACATGGACATCGCCATGTTTCTACAGTAGCCCAAAACAGACAAACTGCTGTACAGAGCACGTTTTGTCACTAAGTTCAAAGAAGAGGAAGAAGTAATAATATACAGCAGGCATCCGCAAATGTGTTTTGCATTGGGGCAATTTTTTTTTCCCCATATGATAAGGGTGAGAACATAATATATAATCTAATAAGACATAATATTTAAATTGAATGTTATGGTTCAGCTCAGTCAGTAAACTCTTGTCAATAAGGTTGTGAGTTTGATCCCATATTGGGTATACTTTATTGTCCCCAAAGGGAAATTTGTTTTGGACTCTGTCCGTTCTGCAGCTTTACAAGACAACACAAAATACAGAAATAAAACATCTCTCACACATATTCTCATGCAACACAACACATGCTGTCATATACATTAGACAGTTCCCAATATAGTAGTACATTGACTCCTTCTTCCGATGCCAGTTTTGATTGAATAACCCTGTCGGCTGCATTCCCTGCAATGTAGCACGACCCTTGCACAATCAGATATTGCACAACCCCAATAGCCTACATATTGCACAAATGACACATTTCACATAACCTGTGCCATACATGATGACATACTGAACAATCCAACAGCCCATGTGTGACACGACTAACATATTGCATTACCCCGATAGCCTACTTATTGCAAAACCCAGCCAGCCTACATGTTAGTGTTGATAAGCTTAAGGACATAGGCAAAAATGAGTGTTTATATATTGGTTTAGTCTGCTTTTAGGAACCCTAAATCTTCTACCAGAGGGTAAAAGCTGAAATTTTGAATATGCGGGTCGGATCGGAGACTTTTTTTTTTGCCTGTCTGATAAGCAACTGCTCATAAATTGTCTGGAGGGACGGATGTTTTTTGACCCCCATTTTTTTCCTCCTCGACAATTTAATTATGAAGCGAATGCTCACAATAAAACCCCCCCTCCAGCCAGTGACGTCACTACACAGGAGGGATGCCCCTTCCTGCAGATCGGTTATAAAGGCGTGGACCTCCGGTGCCCCCTTTCCTCCGGTGCACAAGCGTTGCGCCAAAGTGCGTTTTTACCCACCAAACAACATGCTTCAGCTTCACCAAAAGGAACATCAGTGTCACTGAGTTAAATTTCATTTTGTAGCTGTCAAAATTTGCCTCCTTTATATAATAATAATAATAATAATAATCTTTATTATTATTTTTCAAAAACAAGTTACAAAGTGCTTTAACAAGTGTAAAGACAATAATACCCAAAAGACAATAATACAAAAACAATACAAGATAAAAGCAAGAAAACATTGAAAAGACTAAAATACACGTTTAAGATACATATAAAATTAGTAAAATAGAAGAAAATAAAAGGGATAAAATAAAGTGAAATAAGATTGAGAAAGGCTCTCCTATAAAAGTATGTTTTAAGAAGGGACTTAAAAGAGTTCACTGACTCAGCCGACCTGATTTCCTCAGGCAGGCTGTTCCAGAGCCTCGGGGCCCTGACAGCAAACGCTCTGTCCCCTTTAGTTTTCAGTCGAGACTCTGGAACAGACAACAGACCTTTTCTGCAGTCAGTGCGTATTAATATTAATGAGGGCGTTTCACTGACCATTTAAAGGCAACTATGGGCGTTTGAAGGGTCGGACATGGAGTTCCCTCACATGCGCCACATTTCAAGTTGATTGTTATTTATAAAGGGAACTTGCTTACAGATGTGTGTACGGTTTTATAAGTCTGAATATTTTTTGGCATACGCCATTTTTTTACACCCCCACCACCAGCCTGAACTGTTGAGGCAGGATGGATCCATTCTTGTTGCTTATGCCAAATTCTGACCCTACCATCTGAATCACAGCTGAAATCAAGACTCATCAGACCAACAGTTTCTAAAAGACCAGCCCGTCTGGCACCAACAACCTTGCCACGTTCAAAGTCACTTAAACCCTTTCTTCCCCATTCTGATGCTCGGTTTGAACTTCAGCCAGTTGTCTTGACCTGTCTACATACCTAAATGTGTTGAGTTGCTGCCATGTGATTGACTGATTAGCTATTTGTGTTAACAAGCAATCGAACAGGTCTAATAAAGTGGCAAATAAGTGTATATTCTTCTGAGCAAGACAAAACTTATTTTTCTTAGTTAAACATTCAGGTTTGAGGTTCAATTATATTTTGGATTGACTGAGAGCATTGTCGACCTGTCCAGGGTGTACCCCGCCTTTCGCCCGATGTCAGCTGGGATTGGCTCCAGCCCCCCACGACCCTGTGCGCAGGATAAGCGGTTGATGATGGATGGATGGATGAGACCATTGTGTTTGTTCAACAATAAAATTACAGTTTTCTCAGTCGCTTTAGTACATTCTAGATCAGAATTGAAATCTCAAAACTGCATGTTCAACCTCCACATCATCTCAGCACTTGTGCACATCATAGAAGCAATTTTTCATTGTTTTGAACATATTGCAGATGCTTTGACACATTGATGCAAATTAATATGTACAATTGTCTGCTCTGTCCTACATTATCAATTGGTTATGTCATGCTGATGTATTATACCAGTTCTCTGTTGAATAGTCTCACCCCCCAAAACATCTAGGCAGAAAGTTAATTGCATAAGTCACTACAAGCAAAATGGCTGAACACATCAAAGTTAAATAAAGTCAAACTTTATTGTCATTCTTCGCATTCAAGTATACAGCTGAACGAAATGTTGTTTCGTACAGACCATGGTGCATAAACAAAATAAGAATAGAAACCAACAAATCACAACACACTACAGTAGCAACACAGCCCTCAGACAACTCACCCAACCTGATACACACAAAACCATACGCAGTGAGCAGTGAATGGTGTGAATGTGAATAGTGTGAATCCTATCCAATCTCTTGCAATGTATAACTTTATACTGTTGAAATTGATACGCCATATTGAAAAAGTGCAGCCTTGTGCATTTTCAGTCATTGTCATCAAAACCTCAGCCATAGTTTACATCAGAACGCACTAACACTTACAGAGTAGACTGTTATATTGATAAATAAATTGTTCATAAACAATGAGACAAAGACTTTCTGATGGCACTGACATGTTCAGTGACAAAGATTAGCTTTTGAGAGATAGATTAAGGATTTTGAGCAAGTTATGGGCTTTTGCAGGTAATCCACTGTGTTGTGATGTTTATTCGATATGCAAATGTTTAAAAAAATAATGCAATCCTGAGGAATACAATTTACCTAATGATTGTATACGCAGTGTAATTGACATGTTGTAAATGGTTTGTTTAATCTCTACACAAAACCGTGTGTATCTGGTAACCTACACTGGTAACCTACACTACGGCCCAAGACACTGGACGGGAAGTACTAAATGGATGGAAGTGTTGTTCATCAGAAGATAAACCACAAATTATCATTTTTACATTTCAGTTAGAGTATGGTTTACACAAATAAGCTGTAACATGTTAATCAGTGAGCTTTAGAGGTGTTTTTAACAGCGTTAGGCAACCTGTTTCCCTCTGATTCCAGTCTTTAAGCAACTTTTTACAAGATAGATAGATAGATAGTTAGATAGATAGATAGTTGACTGGAGGCCAGTTGCTGTATTACTGTTTGTCACTGTTTCACCTGTGCACACACATTTAAAAAAATTTACCGCTTGACCTGCATCTCAAAACTTAAATGACATATCATGTGTCTTTGTCAAGATCATAGCAGTGCGTGTGTGTGTGTGTGTATGTGTGTAGGGTTGGGGGGAGGGCATGGCGACCATGTCACAATTTATTATGTGCCATTTTTCTTAAAGCTGTGCCACGTTTACGGCATCTGCCACAGTGGTGACTGGCCAGGCTTAAAGAGTATTATCAGGAGAATAGTTTTGCATATATTACAGGGTTAAGTGCAAACCAATCTGCTTTATCCAAACACAGCAATCCAAACAGAGTGCCGGGTCTGGGAGACTGATGAGTAACACACTTGGCCTGGGCCCCAGCAGCCCCTGAGCCCCCCTTTTCCACCTTCCCATCACACACTGGGCTCAGACTGATTGGCTCTGATTGGTTGTATAAAACACAGCACTGACTTTTTGATTATATTACATGTGGTCACGCATGGATTGGTGCCCCGTGCTGCAGATACCAGAGCAGCGGTCCTGAAGCGGTCTCCAGAACTCCAGCTAACTGCAAGGACACACTGAGGGGAAAAGAGTGAGCGGCTGTGATTGTAATGAATCCAGGAAATGTGTAACACACACTGGGATGGTCTGTGATGTTCATGAAACAAGTGTATTTTGTCCCTTTGTGCTCACGGTTTGCAGCATGTGGAGGCCCAGAGCAGGTCCTGACCAAGTGTAACCCCCCCTTGCAGGTTACCGTGGGTTCACCAGTGTTGCATGTCAGGAACTGCATTGTGGGTAAAGTGGCACTGGAGGACTTCCAAAACAGACTTTCAGCAGGTCAGAGAGAAATTGTTTTGGCATTTTAAATGGAACACCTCCGTAAGCAATCCGCACTGACCTCTCATGTGCCTGCTTGGGTTTGTGGCCAGGGGCGTCGACCCAGAGGGATTGCAGCAGATAGGGTCTAATCCGTGAAGCCCTTGGCCAAAGCTGATTTCCCACGTAGCCCAATCAGCTTGAGTTACAGATTTAAAAGACAGAAACTTCTTGTATCACTTGCCTTTTCACCTCTTTCAGCTCTGTTATTTCCCGGTTTTAGCATTCTCAGTCCAACAAGAAATCACAGACATCTCGACTTACAGCACAAGCAGACCGAGCACAATCACTTGTGGGACTTTCAAAAGTTGTCTAGAGTTCTGTTGTTTTGGTGTGAAACACTGCAGCATATTAGTATAGTGCTGGTATTTATCCATCAAGATCATTGTGAGATTTCTCTCTTCCTCCACTGCAATGGGGGTGAATGGAATTTGCTTAACAGTGCTCTAAGCATTGCCATATTACATTGAATCTCTTTTCAGAAACAGTGTATCTGTTTGAAGGTTCATTCTTGACCTTGGAAACAGCAGTTGACCAAACAATCTCACCACAATGTATAACACAGTAAATGTTAAAATGTCCGTTTTCTGTGCACTTGTCAGATCAGTGGTCTCAGATCCCCGGATACTTGACAGACCCCAATGTGAACAGCTTTCACTACTATTTATTTATGAAGAAGGAAAAAAATTATAACACTGAAGGCTTCACAATTTCACATGAAAAAGGTGTACGTTTGAATTGGAGTGTTTTTTCATAAAATTGGGAGATAGAGAAAGAGATAGATAAAAAAGAACGGTCTAAATCTGTGCAGCAGAGGCCAAGATATCCTGAGTATCCTTAGTCGCTAGTATAAGTCAAATTCCAAAAATTTCCATGTTTTCTCCATGTCTCTACTGTGTATCATAGGCTTTCTGTAAAAAACATGGCAGCTCATGATGCTCAGTGGAGCTGACACACAACTCACACACACTCACAGTCACAACCAACTGCTGTTAAAACAACATATTCTTGTGTCCGGTTTTATTCATATTAAAAGTATTTCTGTATTCATGGCATTTTGCCTGGGCAGTGTATTTCTTTTACAAAATAATTTGGTTCAGGAATTTTCTTGCAACATGTTTGAACATGTTTCATCTTGAACAATTAGGACATCTGAACACTTATATTGAAATCAATCAATCAATTAAACTGAATAGAAAAAAGACTGAGAAAACTCAGTCTCTGGCGTCTTTTCACATCTTTTGCTTGTTTATTGAAATGCCTTTTTAAGTTGGACTTAAAAAATTACATTATGAGGTAAGATCAAATTGTATATTTTAAAAAGAACAATTTGACACCGGACCAGATTTTCTTGATGATAGGGAGTGAACTTTTATTAGTTTAGTAAGTTTTATTTATTTAAAGAAACCAGAAAATTCTCTCAGATTTTCACTAGAGTGTCGGTTTTGGAGCTTTATCAAAAACATATGTTGCATTGCTGTATATTTGTATTTAATGTTGAAATGATGTTTAACAATCTAAGCTTTAATTTACTTATTAAGAAAACTAGAGTGTAAGAGTTCCTGAGCTAGCCCTTCATGCCATGCACATGTGGTTACTTGCTTGTCTCAAAACAATCGTTGTAGGCATTCTGCCTCATTAAAACACTCGTACATCTGTAACTGCTATTACTGTCACCACAAGTGAATAATGTTGAAGTGTGTGTAGCTGGGGACTTGCTCGGTGTGACATATAAAGGTTACATTCACACACATGGCACATCCATGTAAATCATATATCATGCAGCGGGGACAAGAGGGGTTTTGAGCAAAGCAAGCAAGTTTGGCTTCTTGTCCTGCAGACTGAAGGAGTGATATTGAAGCAGTGTTGGGGGAGCAGTTGAAGCCCACCCAAAACACATACGTATACACACATCTGTCCACTGCTTGACGTTTTGTTTTGTCACGGCCATTGTGGCGAGAGCTGTCACTAACAGAGAAACAGTGTGACCATGTTGATTAAGCGAACCTTTTGGGCAAGGAGTGGAAATATGCTGTCAGCTCATTACAAAAATACATAAGCTCTCACTTCCAATTCCTCACTTAGCAGCTGGAGATTAGACAGGGGGAGCGGCTGCCAACACCGCAGTCTTTCTGGGGTCAGTGGAGATGACTGTAATCACAAGTTATATCAGATTCTATGAACCTCCCCCAACTCACCCAGTCACCCTTATCCTGTCATCCATCTTTAAACACAGCCTGTTGCCCTTTTAATCAACTCACCTGAAAAGCAAAGTCAAATATTTACTCTTGTGTGTTGGCTGAGTGAATTTCATAGTTCATGAAACATCACAGAGGTGGATAAATGTTGCCATTTGCAGCCTCAGTTCACAGGAGACAATATGGACATATTGACACCTTCTTCTGCTGAAGAAATAGTAGAGTAAAAATAATTGAAAGTGAGAAATGTGGATTGTCAGGTGGATTTTAAAATGTCCACTTTAATGGGTTTAGTAGTTAAAATAGTCACGTTTTTAGTATAATAATAAGAGATCACATAAAATTAATAACTTATGACACCAAAGTTATTCAATTAATACAGCTTTTGAATTGAAATCTTTATTTCGAACATGCAAGAGAAAGTATAAAAAATAAAACAACAGATGAGCAGCAAAAAGTACCCTTCTTTCCCGTGTTAACATACCTCTATCACATGTGCGAAAAGGAGTAGGAAGAAGTAAAACTCTCCTACCCCTTTAATTCTTACATTCCTTCAATTAACAATTTTTATATTATTATTATTATAGACATTATATATATATATATATATATATATATATATATATATATATATATATATATATATTATTTCACAATTTAACTAAAATTGATAAACATAATCTTTTCTTTGTTGTTCTAATTCTATTAGTCTTAAAATTTCCCCTTCCCCTTAAATCATACCCTCCCTCCCTCTCAGAGGAGGCTATTTCTTGCTTTGAACATGAATACTGCAATTTGATATTCAATTACATCGTGGTATTTTAGCAATTTAGACTGTAGAAATAATGAATTTGTGTGATCCCGAAATCTGACGTTGTGAATGATTCTCATGGCTCTTTTTTGCATTATGACTAGTGGCTGTAGTGATAGAGTATACAGTAATTCAGATAAGGTAACAATAGTGAACAGTACAGTATGTGAAGTGATTTAAGATCCAGAATGTGCTTAGCACTTGCTAGGACTGCAATACTTCTGGACAGTTTGGTTTTGATGTGTTTAATGTGAGGCTTCCAGCAAATCTTGTCATCAATGATCACTCCAAGGAATTTATCTTCATGTACTCTGTCTATGTTAACACCCTCTATCTGTATCTGTGCTTGATGATTTGATTTACAGTTTCCAAATACCATGAATGTAGTTTTACTCAAATTTATTGATAACCTGTTTATGCCAAACCATTCTTTTATTTTCTTGAATTCTGAAGTGATTGATTGATTGAAGAGTTGCAGTACGCTATCACCTGAACCAAATTTGTATCATCTGCAAATAATACAAAATTCAACACTTCAGATACTTTACAAATACCATTGATATATAATAAAAATAACTTTGGTCCATGCCCAGACATTCAGACGAATAATCTCCCATCTTCACAAATTGTTGTCTGTCTCTCAGATAACTACTTACCCAGTTTAGAACTACCGCCCTGATTCCGATTCATTCCAGTTTACTGATGTTATTTTTAGATCAATGAAAACCCCAACTGAGTTGCTGAGTTTGTGATTTCTTCATTTCGTTCTGTTTGTGCTAGTGATGTTGATCAGTTTTTTCTAAATCCATATTGGCTGTCAGTGAGTAGTTTATTTTTATCGATGAATTTCTCTAATCTGTTGTTAAATAATTTTTCTAAATTTTTTGAAAATTGTGGCAGTAGAGAGGCAGGCCTGTAATTTGTGAAGTGGTTTATTTCCAGTTTTGTATAGAGGAATGACTTTTGCTATTTTCATTTTTGTTGGAAATTGACCGGTTAGAAATGATAAATTGCAGATGTTCTTTAGTGATTTGGCGACCCCCTCTATTACTTTTTGTATAATTTTTATATCTATTCCATCGTGATCAATGGATAGTTTATTTTTTGCATTCTTTAACAATATCTATTATTTCTTTTTCATCTACTGCTGTCAGAAATATTGAACTGGGATTTCTTTCTACTTTCTAATGTTTGTGGAACCGAGATTTGTTCGTTGCAGCTTTACCTGCAGTGACTGATTTTTTTGGCCACTTTGAGGAAACAGGACATGCAAGTAATGCAGTCCAAAACAATAGAGCAGGTTTTCAAAAAAAAAAATTCTAGAAATGGGAGCTAACAAACTGGACTGTACTTTTCTTTTAGGGCAACCAACTTAAGCTGAAAACACAACATCTGACATAATATCACCTTATAACGTGATGGTGAAAGTGTTAGCAGACAGTTACCTATTCACACATCCAGCAGTAGTAACACTGGTATTTATTTGGAGTCTGGTTTGTATTGACCTTATAAATGTAAGTTAGCTTTTTCACTCAAACAGCTGCCTGCTTTGGCTAGAAAGAGGCTGATAGGAACAGAGTTTGTGAGCTGTAAAAAACAAATTAATGAGCTGAAAGATGCTGAAAAGCAATGCAGAGCTGAGGGGAACTGCATAGTTGGTGACAATTCACTGTGGGGTTATCACTATGACCGACACCTTTCACATTACACAAAGTGATGAGATCCATTGTTAATAAAATATATTTTTATGGTTTGGTTTAGACAGACCCAGGAGCGAACACAGAATACAAAAGGTGTAGTTAAAGTAAAAGTCTTTATTGATAAACAATCAGTTGGTGAGGTGGCTGGCTGGGCTGACGAAGGCAGAGGGCAGGCGTACCTGCCTGGAGATGGCATGGTCCAGCTGGTGTTAGCAGAGGCAGCTGGCGGAGAGTGATGAAATGAGGCGTAAGCGCGAGAATCCTAGAGAACAGGAAAAACACATCAGAAAAGCACAAGAGAACTCACTGGAAGGAAGTTGGCTAAGAATTACAATAGCACAGAAGTGACGACGGGTAGAAGGAGAAGCAGTGTATTTAACCAGGAAGTTGATGAAATAATTGCATTCAGGTGTATCACCAGACGCCCAGGATGGTAAAGCCACGCCCACCGGACACACACACACACATACAAAATATAATACACAGTGCAGCTTTAACTCTCAATAAATTATTTAGAGAGATGGTGCTTTTAATTGGATGTCTCAAAAAATCTTGTGAAATCTCTGCAGTGCGAGCAATGACTTTTTATAATTAACGTGACATTTTACTATCCTGCCCTTTTGACTGTAATTATTGTAAATGTATAGGAAATAATAGCAATGCTGACATTTATCTTAAATTTTTAGTTCATCTGTCCCTGGTCTAATTTTTCTGATATTTTAATGGCTAAGATATCTAGCACTGGCACATACAAAAGCATGAAACAACACACTCACACAGCCCTAAATCAGACATAAGATCATGATTATTGGCTCGGGACTTCCACGCCTCCATGGACCTTCAGTTACCTTGGCGATGCTGATATCCCCCAATCCTCCCTTCCAAAGCTCTTCCTTTTCAAGCACCTATCTAATCTGTAAATACCTGACGGGCCCTGTAAACCTGTTGCAAGTTAAGACTGACTTTGCTGCAGTCAATTAGGATCTACTCTCTACATGTCAGGCGTAAGCAGATACAGCTGTTGCTGAAAGTTGTATAGGACATACATGTTGAAAGATAGGAGCACTGAGCACTGCCCTCAACACCAAATATAGGGAATCTATATATATGGAAGTTTTTATATTGTCCTAGATACAGACAGAATGTGATAAATTCTCAAGGTGAGTCAGCAAAATGTTCTTTTTATTTTATTGCAGAAAGGAGCACCACTTACAGAAAATCACTCCATTTACAAAAAAGCAAGAAATTAAGAAATGCTAAAGAAATGCAATAACTGCTTACCAGCAAATGAGGACACCAAAGCAACAATAACATGGCACCAAAGACGAAGAAGACAAAAAACCCACCACAGCATAGCTTCCATTTCTGAGACCCCCAAATAACGTAATGTGTTAACACTTTGTCTTGCAAAAGTCTTCATAAGCTATAGGGTTTGGCAAAATGATTATATATCAAGAGACAATATACAGTGCCTATAAAACATATTCATCCTCCTTGGAGCATCTTGTGTTTTATTGCTGTTTTACAACGACATGGATTTAAAGTAGATTTAATGTGGCTTTTTTGACTCTAATCAACAGATGAAGTGTCAAAGTGAGAAAAGATCTCTACGAAATGTTCTAAAAGAATTACACATTTAAAAATGTTAAACATAACCTGTGTGTAGTCGTGTGGTTTCAGTTGATAGTTGTATAAATACACCTGTATCTGGTAGGTCAGTGTGTGTCAGTATCATGGCAGACTACCATGAAAACAAGGTGAAAGTAGAAGTTCACTAGATTATTTTTTGTTTGCTTACAGGTGTAAGAGAGGTACAGATGATGCCGTAACAGCCATGGTGCATTTTATATCTAAGCACTTAAGAGGATTCTGTTTCTTATGTACGTCTTTTATTTGTAGACTTTGGTACAGCCATGGACCTTCAGTTACCTTGGCGATGCTGATATCCCCCAATCCTCCCTTCCAAAGCTCTTCCTTTTCAAGCACGGATCTAATCTGTAAATACCTGACGGGCCCTGTAAACCTGTTGCAAGTTAAGACTGACTTTGCTGTTTTTTAAGAGCGGTGAAGGAGAGGATGTGGAGCTGGGAGGCCTCAGAGTCACGACTAATTGCAGCTCACAGTCTGTATACATATAGGTTGATGGCGGGGTAAACGGGTGAAGCAACACAAAACTTATAGATATCATGTCATATATCATGCCTGGAAAATCAACAAAGCAACCTGATACACAGGTCATGCATATAGTTATCTCAGCATTTGGAAAAGACTGTTGTAATGACCTGGCTGCCTAATCATTTATTTCAGAAACTTCTTTTAGATGTTGCACCGAATACTAATTTATTTGTTTGTTTTTTGCCTCGCTGACAATGAGGCCTAAAATAGCCATGACTCCTACTAGTTTTGGTGATACTTTGTCATGCCTTTCTTCATCATCGACATCATCGAAATAAAAACCTTTCCTGCCTGGCTGCTGCCAGCGCTGGCAACCTAAAGGTCAGTCACAAAGGATGGCAGTAGAGGAGGCTGTATCAATGTCTGGTTCAAATGGAACTAACTGTATATTTCGAGCACCACTAAGGTTGGGATGTGCTTAAAACAAACTCCAAATTCAAATTCAAATTAGCTTTATTGGCATGAATGTATAACAACAATATTGCCAATACTCCATTGTACAAAGTCTCATCTGAGTAGTAAGAAAAAGGGTTTTACCTGTATCAAATGGCCACACTTGAGGGTAGGATGCCTTCAGTCAAAGAGAGGGTGAGATACAATAATCATTTAAATGGGAACAACAGTATACACTTTAAGGCTCCCCGAAAGGCACTCTTGGTTTTGCTGTCATTTGGACACGAGTGATGACATCATCAGCTAAGGTCCTGCATTAAGACCTCATCTTCTGACAGTCTTGGCATGAGTCAAAATCAATCTAGATAAGATAAGATATTGTGCTCATGAGTTGCGTATTCCTAAATAAATCCATGTTTAATCAAATTACCACAAACTAAATAGAAACAAAATATATTCTACTTACTGGATTTTTTTAACTATGAAGTCCTTACTGGAAAATTCTTTTTACCTTTCAGAATAGCTTCATCACACAGGTAGGCTTCATCAGATTTGCTCAACTGACTGGCTCTTGCTTTGCGTTCCACAAGTTAGGTTTAAACTTGGAACAAAATACAGCACCTCTTTAAAAACAACACACATATACCTTTTGGACATTTTAGAAATTTCATACAAAAAACCCGACAACCTCTATTTTACATAATACTTATCTTTATTTATCTATCAAATTATCTACCATATTCAGAAGGTTTGAATTGCTTTTTATTAGCTAATTGTAATATAACCGGTCCTCTGTTAGTATAGATCTTTGTTGGTGTTCTTCCTTTTCTTTGTTTTTGTAATTAGCGCAATGTCACTGTAAATGAGGGTCACACGTATAATTAGTTGAATGAATGAGTTCTTCTTTTTGTTTCTTTGTATTTGAATAAACCAACCCTTCAAAGTTGGTCTGATGTTTATCATGATGTACCAAAGACACATTTTTGTCTTCACATTACACTTACCAACACCAATATACTCTACTGTATATTACAGCTATTTGGTGGAACGATAACAACATTATCAAACATTATCGTCTGTCCGTCTTTGTTAAAATCACAAATGTGCTAAATTTATTGTATAAGAGAAACGTGGCAATTGCCTCTTACACAGCTCAGATCCTTCCTCCATACAACTTTATTCCACAAGATGGCAGAAGCAGCCTGTGTAGACATACATTTCTGCAAAAGTTCATACACTTAAACCAATGACTTTGCTGCATGTCTCAGTCTACATGCACCATCCTCTCCTCAGCAGTGAACAACAGCCCACTAGCTGTTTAAAGCAGGAGTTGGCGGCCTGACAAGCAAATCTAATGCAACAGTCAATTAGGATCTACTCTCTACATGTCAGGCGTAAGCAGATACAGCTGTTGCTGAAAGTTGTATAGGACATACATGTTGAAAGATAGGAGCACTGAGCACTGCCCTCAACACCAAATATAGGGAATCTATATATATGGAAGTTTTTATATTGTCCTAGATACAGACAGAATGTGATAAATTCTCAAGGTGAGTCAGCAAAATGTTCTTTTTATTTTATTGCAGAAAGGAGCACCACTTACAGAAAATCACTCCATTTACAAAAAAGCAAGAAATTAAGAAATGCAAAAGAAATGCAATAACTGCTTACCAGCAAATGAGGACACCAAAGCAACAATAACATGGCACCAAAGACGAAGAAGACAAAAAACCCACCACAGCATAGCTTCCATTTCTGAGACCCCCAAATAACGTAATGTGTTAACACTTTGTCTTGCAAAAGTCTTCATAAGCTATAGGGTTTGGCAAAATGATTATATATCAAGAGACAATATACAGTGCCTATAAAACATATTCATCCTCCTTGGAGCATCTTGTGTTTTATTGCTGTTTTACAACGACATGGATTTAAAGTAGATTTAATGTGGCTTTTTTGACTCTAATCAACAGATGAAGTGTCAAAGTGAGAAAAGATCTCTACGAAATGTTCTAAAAGAATTACACATTTAAAAATGTTAAACATAACCTGTGTGTAGTCGTGTGGTTTCAGTTGATAGTTGTATAAATACACCTGTATCTGGTAGGTCAGTGTGTGTCAGTATCATGGCAGACTACCATGAAAACAAGGTGAAAGTAGAAGTTCACTAGATTATTTTTTGTTTGCTTACAGGTGTAAGAGAGGTACAGATGATGCCGTAACAGCCATGGTGCATTTTATATCTAAGCACTGAAGAGGATTCTGTTTCTTATGTACGTCTTTTATTTGTAGACTTTGGTACAGCCACGTCTGTTAGTAAGGAGGCTGTCCACCCTCACGCTATTAGATGGTACGACTCATCTTTAACCAACCACTGGTACTTTTTCAGTAGCCCAAACCTTGAACACATGTTCCCATATTATTTTTACTTAATACACTAATGACGAAAGCTTTCACTATCTTAATACTTCTAATCTCTCTCACACACTCTGTCTCTTTCCACTTCTCTAACCAGCTGGTTATGGGCGTTCAGTCTTTAGTTAAACCAACCAGATTCTGTCACAATCTCGATCAGCTAATCATGTGGTCACTGTCACACGTTAAATCTGTTCTCCTGTCTGCTGCTGTCAGCTGTCTTTTACGTATGAGATCGTACAGCCCTCCTTCACCCTATTTACCTCCTGCTTGTCAGATCTAGGCCCAGGGCGAGCTCCGGATCACATCCACATGTTCAGAATTGAGGCCTGTATTATGACGCAAGGTGACTGGCTTAGCCAGGTAACTTCAGGAGTAACTCTCATCTTCGTGGTTAATTTGAGATTACCCCCATATACATGAATAATTTAATTAAAAACAATTATACGTAGGCTACACACCACTTTTGTACTCAGTATTAATGAGAATTAACCCCTTTATGCCTGAATTTATTTACAAGAAACCTTTTTTTTTGGTTTTCATTTGCTTTCAGGTTGATGTTAAATTAAGTGGAAATTGTTATTTGTCTATAGAACATAGAACAGATGTTCTTAACACAATAGCATTACATTTATACAGGTAGCCCTGCAGCTTCGGGATTTAGAGAGTAGCTCTTAATTCATTAATGGACCAATTTCTGTAAGATGAAATCATAATTATTTCCTCATTGCTAAATTCGATTGCAAAGTATAATATAATTTTCCACTGCAGGCATAATAACCGGCAGTGGCGTCTGCAGTGTGATGTTGAAGCCTTGAAAAATGAAGTGATGTGGTTTCTTGACAAAAACCACAATTTTTCAGAATGTTTCTCTCCTTAATACTGTAATATGTAAAATATCTACACAATAAATATAATATCAAAGAATATTCAAGTTGTAGAAATCTTGTGGATTTGTGATTATTTCTTTCCCTCCTTGCTTGAAATTTAAGACTTGAGAATGAAGGTTTATTCTTTAACTTGGAAATAGTTAAATATATAGTAAAAAATAAATAAATAGTTAAAAAACAAAAATCTCAAGGCCCACCTACTAGTTTTTCCAGAGTTTTCAAGCACATCTTACGTTCTGATCAGTGGATGGAGTTTGATGGCTGAGGATCTCCCTACATATACAGTATGACCACCTGTTATCACATGACAAGTTCCATCCATTGATGAAGACCATTAAAAGTTGCCCGAAAGCACAGGAAAAATGTTAATTTGACCTTGTAAAAAGATTTATCTCTGCCAAACTTGATCAAAATAGATTTGCTGTTTACTAGCCAAAACAATTTCATCAGATTGGGGAAATTAATTTGTGTGATTTTTCCCCCACTTTTCTCAACATGTGTAATAATCCAAAGTTTCCTTGTTCCTGAGTATTTAACAGAAGACCTGGATTAATCAGTTTGTCATATTCTTGCGTGTGAAGGAACAGCAATTATCAGATAACTAAACAGAAGGGACTTTGTGTAATTCATAGCATTCTGTTTTCCACTGATGATCTATCATTTATTCCTTTCCTCTTGGGAGTGCAGTTCTGTTGTTTATATAGTCCATAATTTTGATTTATCCTTTGGGTAAATAAAGAGTGGTTAGCTCTGGCACTTGGAAGAACACAGCCTTCAAATCACTTGATCATTAATCCACACATTGTTTTATTTACCCCTCGCTCTCAGCAACTAGGAGACAGAGTGGAGGAGGACAAGGGGGGACAGTCTGGGGTCAAAAACAAGCAATCTACTGTGAGTCCATGCTTATTGGGTGGAGGAGAGTGGGGGAGGATGAGTTGACATTGCAGGGTGATATAAATATGCTGCCTGCTGTAAGTTTCAGGTGGTGCTGAGGTGAAGGTTTTCTGGATAATGTCGGCGACAAAGGTGAGCAGCAGCTAAAAACCCAGAAATCCCCGAGGGCGGGATTGAACTTGGGGCAAACATTCCACTGCAGGTCAGCAGGGCACGTACACCTACAACTCCCCCACCCCCAACACCCAAACATAAACCTAAGAGCACCGCCGTGTAGCCAGATTCCTCTACTTACCATAACTACATTAATCAGCTTGCTCTGCAAATTAAGTGATCATAGGCATACTCATTTTGTAAAGCCATTTTTATTATTCTGTTTTATTTTTGGTAGGGCTATATTTAAATTGATAGTTGTACTAACTAATTCTCTACATTCAGTGATATTTAATTAAGACACGGTAAAGGAAAACTACACTTATCATTGGGGTGCCTTTGTTGTCTAGGTCAGTGATTCTCAAAGTGGGGTCCTTGAGGGGGTTCCTGGGAATCCCCAGCAAAAAGGGGAATCATTTAATTCCATCCATAAGTAACATAGTGACTGAACGCATGACTGTTTTGGTAATGGATTTCATATACTTTCTGGGAATAAAACATCTAAAGGCCAAAGTCCTATCAGATGGGCGATCCTGGGACAAAATCTTATCCAACTGGAGTCCATGGTCTAATTTGTGTCAGTTTAGGGGTACTTGATGTGAAAAAGTTTGAGAACCACTGGTCTAGGTGTAGGTAGGTAAGTAGGTAGATATGTGTCTTTGTTAATCCCTGCAGAGATTGGTGTTATGGCTAACTGTAGGTTGCAGAGTCTTGCACAGGAGTCGACATGCACACCTCACAAATCTCAATAAAGTGTAGTGCAGGTCTGCGTGTCAAGGAAGCATTGAAAACTGAAGCTTTCTCAATTTGTTTGTAGTTTGGGCGTTTATTTAAGTACGGTACTGCCATAAGTGATCTTCTAGCAAAGCATAGGAAAATAAATTCATCTTCAAGGCATTTCATTTCTTTCTCCATCTTGTCATTTTCCCATACATTTATGTTCAAAATCCAAGTTTGTTTCACAGAGGTCGAGGTTTGTTTACACTGTCATTGGGTGACATCTATTTCCATTTTCTGATTTCTGCTATGTTTTCTTTACATTTACACTACTTCCTAGTAGAGACGTTATCCCCAGTCCATGCAAGTTTAAAAGAAACACACACACGAACATGGCTGAGCAACACCCATGTACATTTATTTATGTGCAGCCCAAAGAAGAATTCCTGCACAATAAGGGTGTAAAATTAACCAAAGAAACACGTTGGTTTTATTTCTGAAATTCAGGCCATCGGTTATGATAACTGCTGAGATTTCAGAATGTGGCAGCATCTGTGAAAATAGGTCAAATTGGCCAATAAACCCAAGTCAGCAGATTAGCTATCACTTTGTTTGGAGGTGAAACCAAATAGTGTCAAATTTTTTACACTGTGGTGAGAAAATGTTTAAATAAATGTTTGTCTTTATTCAGTGTTGGGTCTTTGGGTTTTCCTTTTTAGTCACAATATCAGCATGGCTCAAGGGAGGGCAAGGTTGGTCCATCTGTTGGTTGGTTGGTTGGTCATTTCAACACTGTAGTCCATACAAGATATTGGATGGATTGCCATGAAATTTGGATCAAATATTTGGTGCCCAGAAGATGAATTCTAGCACCAGCAGCGGGTCAAAGTTTTCACTCTAGTGAAATATATCCACAGGGCTTTAGAGATGTTTTTCCTGTACAGCCATCAGCCGCTTTCAAGGTTACAAGGCTGTCATTATTGTCAAGGTTGTTTGAAAGGTTCGAAACGAAAGTTTGTAGACCCTTGAAATGGAGTGCCCTTAAATGGTGTACAGACATTAACATTTCCTGCAGGATGATTGCTAATGACTTTAACAATCCCCTAACTTTTCATCTGGAACTATCATCAGGTCAAAATTTCAATTTGCTGATCTTTTTAGGTAAGCTTACTGGCTCAGCCAAAGGAAACCCAATGGCTCTGCCTCATGTTCAGCAGTGCTTCATGATGTTTGTCCAGGCACGATCATCAGCTTATTGATTGTTCCCTCCAACACTTTTATATTTGGCGCTGTAAATAAAGTTGCAGGCTCTTTTGTCCCTACTAGTAAGTAGCTTATCCAGCTTTTAGCAACAGTCATCTACAGCTCATTTTGCCTCATTCAGTACACCTCCCACCTCTTAATAATCAAGTATCTTACTTTCCATTTACTACCTCACTCTCCCTATAACCTCACAGCCCCAAACCACACCCTGTCTCCTGGGCCTGCAGCCTCAGCTTCACCCTGAGGCAGTAATAAGTGGTCAGACCTATATCCCAGTATATACTCGCCCCACTCTCCATCACCAACGAATTGAAAAACCACAATTACCCCAGTCTGCGGTGCACACCATGCAGGGCGGGCAAGGAGGACACGTGTTTTGATAGGTATACTTCATCTAGGTTATTCACGTATGTTTGCCTTGGCATGAGTCCACCACAGCAAACACATTATACCCCACTAGCAGAGTTAGATAAGGCTTAAAGACCTCCAGAAGAGAAGTCGTACTATAAAACCACACAGCAGAATGGTGGAACCAACTCACCTCCTTATTCACTGCCACTGTCATATACCATCAGTTTGTCAGGTTAACTGCAGTTTAGGAATTTTACAGTAACACAGTGAAATAGACTTTTTTCCCATATGTTCTGTTAATAGTTTCCTACAATTCCCAGAATGCCTTTCACTAGCCCCTGTAGAAAAGATTTCAGTAGTAGGAGGAGTGATTTTGTCTGGAGCTTCAGGAGTAAAACTCCTGTACATTGCCTACATACATATTTTACATTATTTTAGCAGACTATTTTAGGAGCAATATGTGTTGCGTGTAGTACAAAAGATGAGCTACAGTACTGAGCAACTGCATTCAAAAACATGAAGTTCTTCAAAGTATGTGCATAGAAATGTGAGGAGAAAAGTAAATATATCTATGTTTTATAATCTTTAATTCCCAATGAGGATGCATGCTTACGTGCATCACTAATGGTGAGCGGAAAGTTTAGACTTTGTAGAAACCTACTAAAGCACAACAGTTTAGATCAGATAATATTTGCATTTTGCCAAAATTTTTAGCAACGACAATATTTTAAACATTAAACCTATAGTATTGTTAAGCTATCCAGAATTAAGCAATAAGTAATCTTTGGAAAGTCAGCTAATGTGCTTGCTAAGGTGGCCAGAGATCCCTTAAAGTTGATTTTGGTTTACATTCATTTCCAGCAATGTTAATGGCAAATGATAATGATATTTAAGAAACTGGTATTCAGTTTTCAGGTATTTAATATGTTTAACCCCATTTGGGATAAATTAATGCATGATTTAATAGAATGCAATATATTAAGAGGTTTTTAATGGGTTTATTTACAAATAACATTTAAGGATCACTTAATCTGCAGTTTAAAATGACTTCATTTTTTCAATTAAGGTGCAAATGTATTTAATTTGCATTATTATATTATCTGGTATTTTTAAATGGATGACAAATAATATATTTTTGTTTATCTATGTTTTAAGTGGTATTTAAGAGGTAAAAATCACTCAGAATTTACCAAATAACATGAAAGCCATCCATCCATTTCTCACATGTATTAAAAAATATATGTCCTTTTAAGGCATGCTTTTATGTATTGTTCAGTTATAAGACAGATAATTGATTAAAATGCCTTAATGTATTACAGTCCATTAGTTTATCTATTTATTATACCTATAAAATATTAAAACACAATATTACTTTATTTACTTACATTAAGGTGTAGATTAACGGATTTTTAAGGTAAAAAGAGAATTCAGTTTGCTGCTGTGTGTCTTAATAACAGATTTTGGTGATTCCCTCTTAAGGTTATGTTCCCACTGTGTGGTAATGTATTGCAGATTTTTTCAATATGCATTTTGATTGTGATATTTGATGGGATTACTCAATTCAAACAAGCTTTAAGCCTCTGCAACAAGATTTTTTCGTTACTCAGAAATGTCAGCAAAGCAGTAAGTACTGAAGGAAAGGATACATAATTTGTAGCAAATACAAGGCCACAAATGCATATTTTAGAATAAACTTTTTGAGCGTTGTGTGTAGCTGTACCATGACATTTTAATACAGTGCAGGTCTTGTCCCCTGGAAGGCTCAGCTCAAGGTTGTCAGGGGCTTTACGATCACCTCCTCCACCTTGGAGATCAGTGAACACTGGCAGCAGTTGGCTTTGACCCGCACTATAGCGGAGATTTAAGGTTCCTCTGTGGCTTTAAGCCAACCTGGTGGGGGTTGCAGGGGGTGCTGGCTAATTGAAGTCAGCAGATGACGGGTGTGTTGTGATTTGTGTGCTGACAGTCAGTGTAATTACATGGCTGGTCAGAAAGAACATTACAGTAGTTAAGGGCTTTCGCAGCCGCTAACTCGGCCAAAAAAGGATCCTTACACTTTGGCAACTGTAAAGCGTGGGCAGTGCTGCCATTCTGCTGAATATGTGTTTTTTTGTTGTTGGGTTTTTTTGGAGGGGGTTTTCTTCCTATCCCTTCCTTTGACCGGAAAATCTATATTATAGTGATATCACTGTTAAAAGTGATTAAAATAAAACTCAAATAAGATCAAATATTAAAAGCCTAGTGGAGTTGCTTCCGTGATAGGGAAGGGAACTCCAATTTCAAGGAAGGTTCTGAATGTGTTCCATGATCTTTTGTGATACAGTTATAATTTAAGTTGTTCAGATACTTGTTTTGTCACACCTGGAGCACAGCCCAGTCATATAGGCAGCGAGTATTGCCATGGTCAAGTGCTGCTGAGAAACATCTAAAAGAACAGATACCAGATTAGTTCTTTGTTGTTGTTCTTTCCCTGCACGTTCAATGCAATGTTTTTCATAGACAATTGTGGAGGCTATATCAAAACTTTGTCTTCTGTTAATCATGCAAAATGCCATTTGGAATAATACAAAACTTTTTTTTTGTGAAAAGCTAGTTTGTAGTGTTTTTTGTCACTTTTCTTTCCATTGTAGGCTACTATTATCTACTGTTTCATATGTCATTTCATTTATGTTCCTATCTTTATATTTGGCTTGTTTGTGTGTTGTTTTATTGAAACTAATTTTAAATTATTGTTTGTTTTTTGTTGTTTTTGTGTCGACCCCAGGAAGACTAGCAACCACTTTGTGGGAGCTAATAAGCATCCAAAATAAGAATAAAGAATGAATACAAATATGATAAGCATGTTAACTAATTTATTTACACATCTAATAGACAACATTAGAGCAACACTTTCATTTATTTGGAGTGGTGTTTGTGCTGAATATAAGTGAAATATTCACTCTCCTTTTAGCTCTAGAAAAATATCTGACTCTTTAGCTGCTAAATGCTCCACTATGTTCAGCCAGCCCAGTATTGCATGTACGGTACCACTGCACAGTACCAGCTCGACTCGCCTTTGTTTGGTTTTCCATTGTGGAAAAGTTGCACCTGTACCTGCTTCCAGGTACTTTTTTTCATATCACCTCCGTCGAGGTTCCAAGCGAGCTGAGGGATACTAAAATGTGATGTGAAAACACGACAGCCTGCTGAAAGTTTTATATTTTACAGTTTTCGTATGGAATTTCATCACTAAATCCACTTCT
The DNA here is from genome assembly GCF_014851395.1 of Micropterus salmoides. Classification (NCBI taxonomy): domain Eukaryota; kingdom Metazoa; phylum Chordata; class Actinopteri; order Centrarchiformes; family Centrarchidae; genus Micropterus; species Micropterus salmoides. The sequence continues at coordinate 31,377,613 of NW_024041039.1, forward strand.
GAGAAGTTTTGAGGTGAAAAATCAGCTGTGTAGATTTCAAATATTGACAGTTTTCTGAGAAGTGATGGAGGAACAAAAATGTGCTTGAATATTTTCGGAGTTGAGGAGCTCCGCAAGTGGCTGCGGGGGAAGCCTGCGCCTCTGGGTACTATCTGCAATGGAAAACGAAGCATGGCCAAACCGAGTAGAGTTCAACTCGCCTCGACTCAACTCGACTCGAGACGAGTTGAGCTGGTACTGGTAATGGAAAAGCGCAATAACACACCCACCGATCCACTGGATGATACTGTGTCAGTCTCAGGCAAGGATTATACTTTCCGCGTCGGCGAGAGGGTCCGTGTGCCGAAAAAATCGTCATCAGAGGGGGTACGCGTAGGGTCCGTGCGGACGTCCGCGTGCCTCCCATCTTTTGTGACCGCACGGTGACTAGCGCTACCAGAGCAACAACCGATCTACTGCGCATGTGCATCTCGAATGCACCTACTGCTGCTCCTAGGCGAGGCAAAACATGACATTGCCATTGTGGACTATTGCATGTATTACACACTTTATTGTGATACCGGGTTGCAAATTTTGTCTGTCTGCTGTTTGGTGCTGAGCAGGTATTGTACAGTGCATTTATCGGAGCTTTTTCACTGAAAACAGCTGCCTGCTGCTGGAACAACCCATTCTCACTCCCCGACTCGTCACATATGGACGCATGGTCAAGACCCATCTGCGTCAGTTTGTAACGCAGGGGGGATCCCTATAGCGTCAGTTTTTGACGGTAAAGGTAGGCTAGGTATATAATATTTAACAGAAAAGACTGAGTAAGGCGGTGGTTGGGGTGGATGGAGAGCCAGCCTCCCGACTTTGAATCAGGAGACTGGGGTTCATGTCCTGTGTGAAACAAATAGTCGACATTAAATATTTTTATTTAAGTTACGTGTTAACTGACATATGTAGTTATTTTAACCCAAACCATGATATTTTCCTAACCTTAACCAAGTAGTTTTGTTGCCTAAACTTAACCTTAAGAACCCTAAGTGCTCTTTCTCCCTAAATTTAACCAAATTGCAACGTTTCACGACTTTAATAATGTGCCATTTAAAATGGCGATGGGGTGTTAAAAAGCGCCTTGAGCAAATATGTGACAAGTCGGGAGTGAGAATGTGTTGGCTGGAAATAAGGTTGATGAGAGCGCTGAGATGGAACCAAAGCAGTAAAGCGATGAGCCAGAAAAAGGTCACAGCAAATTGAATTTACCCTTTATTTTCCAAGAATTTCAAATGTCCAGCTTTTCTTAGGTCAATTCCATCACAGACATCATCATTAGGCAAGAGTGAATGGGACCACTAGCAGAAAACAACAACAAGGTCTCTAGCCAAGGTACAGTCTGTTTTACCACTTGTTTCACTTTTATGATAAAACGTTCAAATGTTTATCTGTGACATGATAAAATACAGAGTAACAGTAGCAACTATAGAAGTGTCATAAAGTAAGCAAATATAATATAGTACCAGTTACTAGGGACTAGGGGGACAAATGGTTAAGCAGGGGTCTCATGTGAGGAGGGCCCACAAAGCTACTACAATGAATCGCCTTGGATGGGGGGAGGTGAGAGAGAATATCTATGGAGAGAGTCCAGAATTTTGTGCTATGCCCCTGTCAGTTACAGTAATATCCACATAAAGTTAGCTAACATTAGCCAACAGAAGCTACTGGTGATACCAGACCAATTAAGTCTGTTGCAGCACAACTCCTGAGTGTACTGAATTGAGCAACAGTGTGTTTAAGTGCTCATGTTTATAAGACAGATTTTTAATGTTATTTTTCAAAAGTGACATAATCTGACTTGAAGATAGAATATATTGGTGACAAACAGGAGATGTGAGTTTCAGGAAGTCTTTGTAGTCCAGATACTTCAGAAACAATATTTTGATCACACCATGCAAAATATTTGTGATTTAGCTGAAGTGTTTGATAAAGTTGTAAAGTTGTGTGTAAAACAGTCAAAAAGTACTTCTAAACCAATAACTCTCTTTGGAAATGATGCCAGAGGTGGTGAGGCAGTTAACAGGCAGCTCCATACTGCAGCCACATGTTGGGTATTTAAATGCCTGTGGTAGTACTTTGCAGCGTGCATTTGTACATGCCTTTATGTATATCGGCGTATCCATCCAGCCGTAATGTAGCCTCAAGGCTCGGGCTCTCTGGAAAGATTCAGAGGCCGAAAAGATAGTCGGTGACAAAAACAAAAACAAACTCCAAACCACGCGTCATCCCAGTGAAATATGGTAATAATATAGGAGGAAGTTTACATTTTGTAAAAATACGCGTTATTTGTCTTAGCTTTCATTTATGACTGGCTGAGCCGGCCGTGATGAGGGAGGCCATTTTCTGAAATGTTTCTGGATGTGGACCACAGAGCAGCCAACACCCCTGTCTATCTTTAGAGGAGGGAATCCACCCAAGAGCTGTCAGTCCAGCTGCCAAATCCATGACTGCTAAAACTCTCCAGACCCCGAAACACTAACAGCAACATTCAGAGACATCCACCCTCCCACCACACACACACACACACACACACACACACACACACAGTCTCTGATACTGTAAGATGTGGAGCTATTTGGTAGAAAAGAGTAAATAAATCAGGCATCTACATCATCAGCTGGGCTTATGTAAGAGCAGCTCGCCACCTCAATGTTGCACAGAAAATTAAAAACAAGTTTTTCTTTGCAAAATGCAAAAGGAGCAAAGATTTATCTACTCTGAAAGTTAAGTCAGTACCTAATTTTTCTTGGACTCCACCTTTGTTTTTCCAAGTGCTGGGAACTGTGCATAAAAAGGTCAAAGAAATAACGCTTTTTAAAAAAAAAACTAAAAATGAGTTGAATACAATTTGTGAAATAGAAAATTACAGCTGCTGAAAAAAAGATTAATGCCTTTGGCTGTGGGCTTTGTGGATCTCGCTGGTGCTTTGCAGTGAAGCACTTAATAAATCACTGCTGTACATACAAGGATTTAATGGGATGGTGTGTTTTCATGGTTTGTGTTGGTGCCAAATCTCAGAGAGCCTGATCTGGCCCCAACTCTAATCTGTTTTTCAAAAGTCACCTTAGAAGCCTGCCTCGCTCTCCTCCCGATCCAAGCATAACTAGGGGAAAGCATGGTGATAATTCCTCCTCTCGTTATTGTCTGTGTAAGATTAACACTTACCGTTTATGAAAATGTTGAAATGGAGATTTTGATTTACTTCAAATAACAATAGCACATTGGAGAAGACTTTGGGTATGTTTTCTTGCAAATGTTGCTGTGAATCAGTGAGTGTTTCAATCAAGTGTGTTACAATAATGTCAACAAATATTCTCTGGTCCATTTTGCTGTAGTTCAATTCGATTCAATTTTATTTTATTTATTTAGCGCCAATTAACAACAACAGTTATCCCATTGCAGTTTTCACATAGAGCATATAGAAACCCAACAATTCCCACCAAGAGCAGCACTAGGCAACAGAGGCAAGGAAAAACTTCCTTTTAAGAGGCAGAAACCTCGAGCAGAACCATGGCTCAGGGTGGGCGGCCATCTGCCTCGACAGGTTGGGGGTGAAGGAGAGAGCGAGCGAGAGAAAGAGATTGAGCGAAAGAGGGCATATTATCCATACAGAAATACAGACAGTAAAGGTAGTGGTAAAAGTAAAGTGGAACAGACTGAAAATGATAAAGGTCCTGTTAACTATAGTAATGTTAATGATAATAATAACAATAGGATTAGTAATAACAACTGAAGCCAAAGGTGTTGAGCAGGAACATGGTAACAGCAGGTGACTTGCAACCACAGATAAAAGGCTACAAGACGAACAAACCTCTGAGTCACAAAATCCATACTGATGTTAAAGTTGGGCCTGTTTTCTCCAGGGGGGTTCTAGGATCAGCTCACATTAGCTATAGCCCAGACCACGCGGAGGGGTCCTGGGTGCAACTTTTCCAGGGGCCTGTTTGGGGAATCTCAATGTCTACCATATTTTATGCTCATTTTGGGATTAAATTTAAATGACTGGGAAAAAAATGTTCATCCTTCCATCCTTTGTCCCAGAATTTGCGAGAATTTAAAGATTTTTTAAAATTTTTTATTTAACCTTTATTTAAATAGGAAGTCACATTGAAGTTAAAATCTCTTTTACAAGTGACACCTAGTCAAAATCTTAAATAAACGATCTTTCCCTAGTCTTCAGTTTATGAAATTGTTTAAGTTGCCTAAACATAACCATAAAAATATGAATCTTGCTTTTGTTGCATCACCTGATAAAGGAAGCAGATACATTTCTTCAAAATGTGTCCTCGTTATGTTAATAGAAACAAAAGAAATGTCTTTCTGAATAAAATTAATCAATGTGAGTTTTCATCAGCTAGTGTGACACAAATACTTTAACTGACTGTAGTAAACATGACCTGGTAAAAAGCTGCAACATGTCCTACTGAAATATGTTGTGCTGTCATGAATAATGTTGTTTCCTCTGCCTCTGTCCATACACACCGTGTGGAGTTTTTCTGCATCCACTTTCTTTTTTCTCTCTTTTCGTTTTTTTTGGCTTTTTAGGCTGACTTGAGGGATGTAACAGAGCGTTGTAGCCATCGGCGTAAATTTCTCAAGAGCAATTTTTCAAGGGGACACAAAGCCAAAATTGTATTTGTATAGGATATGTATACACAGGGGAAAGTCTCACCCCGGACTCACACGGCTGCTGGAGCTGATGGCAGCCATTCTAATCAATGCTTGTGCTCACACCAAATGCAGCTCTCCACTCTCCTCCGCGAGAATACGCAGCCAGTTTTTTACAGACCACGTCAAGCAGCACAGAGCTGAATGAACCTGGCAGGAAGTCACAGACTGTGGGCTACTACTATTATTAGTGTACCTTGGAGACCGTGATGTTACCAAATTGCTTGACTTTGTACTTACTTGAATGTTTTGGTGTGCTGAAAAATTATCTTATGTCTTTTTCTTTTCTCTGTCATTTCATCTGGCCAACAACACAAAGCGATAGTTGAGTATGAGTTAGGATCATAGATTATAGATCATAGACTCCACATAGTATTTCAGGTTTTGTCTGGGAGAGAGGACGTCGCTTACTTACATATTCAACTGTGGCAAGCCCAATGATCTGCCACTTAACATCATACTGAGCAACACCATAGACTGTAGGGGGGAGCGGGGTGATTTGAGCCTGTGGGGAAGTTGAGCCACCCCTTGTTTCTCGGAAACCATAGACAAAATTGGTCATGTGACCACACATTTTTGAAGGGTTATGTATTTTACTCACCCTGTGATGGAGTAAGTGATAAGCACATTTAAGATAAAAAACTGTTCAAAGTGATTTTTTTATGTTCAAGGAGTCCTGATTCTTGTGTCTGAACAATTACAGACAGGTTTGAGAAAATCTTACACTTGCGTTAGTGCTTTAGGAAGTTACAATATGAGGCTATACTGTTAGCATGATGTTACCCTTGAACTGCTGGATGACACAATTTTGTTAAAATGGCAGGGACGGGGTAATTTGAGTCAAAAGACCTGGGTGAAGTTGAGCCAGATATTTAACTGTATTAAATAATTTTACATTGCATTCTTATGCATCACCGAAATTTTAGACCAGAAACCATCATGTCATGCCTCTATAAATGGAAGACAGACAGGCTTCAACTCCTATTGTGAGTTTGGACAGAGTACTGGGAGAGGTACAGAATGGGAAGTCCATACATAAGGTGTCACAGGACATGACGATAAACAGGATGGCTTTAAAGCGATACCTTGATATGAATCAACTAGGAGACATGGCTGCAATGTTTCACTATGTAAGCGCAATTGGATGTTGTTAGTTGGCATTTGAGTTTACACAATGAAATTACATTGATGTCCCCGACCACCATGTGGCTCAACTTACCCCCCATATGGGGCAAGTTGAGCCAAGAGTCCATACTTTGAAAACACTTTATTTTAGATCCTAAATGATTATTCCCAGGGATGCACCATATCCTAAAATGTATGTGCATATTTTAGTTGGAGACATTACTCTCATGTCCTGACTTTAAAGACACCTCAAGTAAAAACTGGCTCCACTCACCCCACTCTCCCCTATATAAGAAATGGACGTAGTCATGGTGACGTCACCCGTTGGTTTGTGGACTGCCGTTTTGAAGCCTTGAGTTTAGCCAATAGGGCGCCGCCATGTTGAGTTTTTGCAACCAGCAGCACCGGACGTGACCATATTTGGACGAGACGGAGGCCGTGCTAGCTTGCTTAGCTAGGTGCATCTGTAATTCACGTTAACTGTCACTTTAACAGGGCTGACAATTTTGTCTAACAAACAACAGGCTTAAAACTAATTGTACTCACCAGAGAAAGTTAACAGCCAAATACTAATAAGCTTTTTCAACAGCGCTGGTTAAATTTACACAGTGCCGAGGGTGCGAGTCATTCTAGCCTGATTAACAGGTTGCCATGGTAGCAACTTGTCAATCACAAATAATCCCGCCCTGAAACATACTCTGCTTTGTTCCTCTAAATGGGACCATAATTTACTAAACGAACATCATGCTGTGTTGAAAACGACATGAAATTAGTGGCTGAGACCATAAACTCATTAGTAAAGTGTTTACTGAGGTAATTATTCAGCTGAGAAGTAGGGTTATTTTACTATTATTTCTAACGGAACTGGATTTCTTTTTGCAACCAGAAGAGTCGCCCCCTGCTGGCTGTTCAATAGAATCAGGTTTAAGGGACTTCTGTGTTGGCTTTGGGTCTCAGACCGGAAGCTTTCCACTTGAGCAACACCCAGATCTACATTATTAGCCTGAATAAAATAGCCTTGCCAGCCTTCTTAATGTTACTGTAGTTCCAGAACTAACTTTTTACCGAAGCAATTAGTTTTTCTCATCTACCGGACCAGAGCCCTCTGCACCAGACTGGTCTGTGTAGGCAAAGTCAAGGAGAAAAGCAGGCAATGGACCAAACTACTGTGAGGAAAGGGAGGGGGTTAATAAGGTTTTTAAACTTATATGTATTGTTATACTACTTACACAAATACTTTATTAATTATCTATCGTCTATGGTTGTAGCATCATTCCAACATTCCAATATGTGGAACTAAGGAAATGAACACTGTGGTAGTTACATAAGGTTTATTAATCCCTCACATAATAATTCAATTATAGTTAAATGTGGTTGTACTCCAGTTCATATTTAGAATAGCTGACAAGACTGCTCCAGCAGCTTAGAGCAAATCTGTGCTATGAACCATATTGCTGTGTGCAACAGCACCCCCCAAATCCTCAAATTTCCTCACAATAAATACAGAAAACCTTATACAAACTTCTGTTGTATCTCCAATATTAAAAAGAAGAGATAAATAATTGCTCTTGTCTCTTCTTTAAGATAATTTACCATATGATAATTTAATTATAAATTTATTTATTATAAAGATGTACCATATTTTTTTCATTTATTTTCAAATGCACTATGATACGTTTGCTGCTAACTGGACTGATGGCAGGACTAGCAGGGCTGAATTAACCTGCTTTGGAGCACCAGAGCAAAAAGGAGCCGCATGCTCCTTCTCTATCCCCCCATCCCACTTAGTCTGAGATATTTTTTTATTTATTATACATATTATTTTTCATTTACCCCTCAACAAGATTGTGCCTAAAGAATTCTCACAAATGCTCAATTAATAGTGAACCTGTTGTAAATCCAGCTTTGGGCTTCTAGCTGTATTGCTTTGATTGAAATATCCTGAAAAAATATCATATTTTAGAAATGAAATGAAAACACTTAAACTGTAATAGATTCCATTTCAAACATGCTTAACCCTTTTTCAAGTCCTCAGAGAATGAAAAATTATTTAATGAAAAAAATATAATTTCCAGCAAAGCTCTTGTTACCCTGTTTTGCTTTAATGGAACTTTGTGTGCCGATATCTGTGGCACAGCGTGTTTGCTGTGTCCACCTCTGGTTAGCAGTGTGTGCTGTGCAGTCAGTTCTGATTAGAATAAAGCAGAGATCAAAGTGAAGCTGTCAGGCTGCATGTCTACACCTCTCTGATACTCCAACATCATTCATAGAAAAAATGCACTGATGATGATGACAGTGTGTTGCTCACACTGTCATCATCATCATCATGCTATACTTCACATTACAGCAGACCGTCCAGAACCGATGTCATCAACTTTTGTAATAGTGTTAGTACATTGCTGAGCACAAACCCAAAAAAGACAAACTTTTTTAAATATATTGAGTTTTAAATGAAACCCTTCAGAGCCTGTGTCTATTGTAATGCACATCAAATATTTATTGGTTTCATATGGATATGCACTCTCATTTTGAATATTGAGTTTTATTCTTCTTTTGTATTGTTTATTTTGTCACATGCTAGTAATAGTGAAAGTTATTTGGACATCCATGTGAGCTGAAACTCGAGAATTGTGGAAATTGGTAAAGTGTTGGCTACATACATCCACATGTCCACACATGTGCCTGCTGTTCCATACAGCTAATACACTGTAGAAAATTAAACCTTTAGTTTGATTGGAATCCCCCACCAAAGAATTCAAATTGTGTGGCTTTAAGTGTAGGTTCACACTGGGCTGCTGTTTCTTCTCCTGACAAAAAAAACATACTGGAGAAAATGTTGAATTATTTCAGCGTGGAAACATAAAACGTAAAAAATCGGATAATCTGTCAACTATCAGCTGCTATAACATTTGCTTTTTAAAACTAACTGAGCTTGTCTGAGAAACAGAAAGCAGAAATTGATAACGTTCTGAATATATTTATATTTATTTATATTCTTGGTTTTTTATTATTTTTAAGCGTAATCTGCCTGCTCTTTATTAATCACAATAGTTGTGGGTCAAAACCAGTATTTCACATTGTCTTAAGTGTATTATTATTATTCCCATGTTTAGTAAGAGTTTATAAAGGGCTTTTACGTTTGAAATGTGAATGAGAAATGCAAAAGCCCTATGCAGCACATATGGGTCTGATGCAGGTTTGACAGGCAGTAATGTTCAGAGCCTGAGTTCCATGAGAAGCTGCTAAAACTGAACACTGAGATTAAGAGGTAATTTAAGGATAAAAAATGACCAACTTTGACAGTATGAAGACCAAGTGACTTTAAAATGGTGATAAGCCCTAAAAGCATTCCAATTAATCTGTTAGTCCATCAACAGAAAATCATTGCTGATGTGGCAGAAAACATAGAGCAGACACCAAAAGAAACCTAGTTTTTTAAAGGTTATTTGGATTTTTATTTATCCACTTAACTATTCATTTGTACATTCTGCAAATTTTATTTCTCAATGTAAAGGTGGAAATGCTATTTCAAGCATTCTGCCAGTTGAGAAACTATTATTATATTTTTTTATTAAAAAAAACATTCAAAAATAATAAATTCAACCTAGAATATAGGATGCCAATTACGTGTATTTTTAGATTGTAGAATGTAGCTATCCTCAAGTTAATAAACCCCCAAATCCATGAAAAACAACACAGGACATGATTTCAGTAGCTTATTTGCAGCCCTAATGCTGAAGAAGTTCATTTTACTAGTTGTCTTTTATTTCAGTTGTCATGTAAAACCTAACATTTTGTGTTTATATAATACATTTCAGGGCCAGAATGGCATGTTAATCCATGCAGGGAATCTGACATGAGTCAGGCCAATCTCCACACATTCACAACCACATATATTGTTACTGTTTAATGTTTACTGTTTACGATGTAACATACACTCTGTGTCTACTTTTTTATGTACACCTGCACAGTCTATTGCAATTCAGTACCACAACTTTGTCATACATTCTACCTTTATGAAGTTATATCTAATGTTTAGGTTTTGTTGACATTGATGGAAATGTGTTAATACATTACATACATTACAATTATTATTGTTTGTTTATTTATTAGTCACAATAAAGGCTGTATTGTACTAAATTAGGCCTATATTGAGAGATGTTTCAAATTGTTTGTCCTCCCATTTTACTTAAGTGAGGAAGCAGAATATTACAAACCCCTCTGAATATAATGCAGTCCAGTGCAACAACACCACTAGCTATGAGCTCAGTGTTGCTGAATAAACACCTCCATGACAATGTTAAAAACACCTGAACATTAGAGGCATCTCTAAAGTCGAATTTATGGCAGGACAGTTGTATTGTACTGCAGACTGTACATGCGCACATAATAAAGTGAGAACTGAGGGTATCTAGTTGAATAACTGCGAGTGTCTTCAGTGTCAAGAGTTAGTCATTTGCACTTCTATAATTAAGGTAACAGGAATAAATGTTCATATTAATGTTTGTTGCACATGGAGAGTGTTTGCTTTGCACCAGGCCTTTCCTCAGAGCTCTGACTGGAGCTTCCACCGGTCTTTATTTTCAATATAATTTCCATGCAGCCCATCTCCTGCTTTCCTAAAACATCAAATGAACTGGGGGAGGGCAGTATTCATAAACCACTAACCATTCCAGTCATAAAGCACTAACCATGTCCATTGCTGGTGAATATATGTAACCTATTGATAACAGGCAGAGGTCATACCATCAGGTTAAAGGCAGGCGGAATGACTTTAGCTGTCCCATATTTCTTTCTCTTTGATCTATGCATTTAATTTAGCAGTTTTAACACTGATCTGACACCCCAAGCCAATCAGCAGGTTGGGCCACCAGGGTTTGTCCAGGTGCTCCTGATGGCGGTCCGGCAAAAGAGGAATGGGAGCTCAGCAAAATGAGGATTTTCTTTTCCAACAACCAAATGACATCAGGGGTCTCTCCAGCTCGATGACAAAAACAGACAACGTGTTGATGTTTCATTTGTATTTTAATGTATATTCATTATCATTTTAAGTAGGTTTTCTTTTTTTTTTGTTTTTGCAAATTAAAATAACATTAAAAAATTCGCCATATTCTTCTTAACAGCTCTGTGAATGTTTTTACAGTCTCCGCTTGTTTCCCGGCGGCGGCTGGCCGCTAATAAAGTTACAACGGAAAAAAGACCATGAATTACTACATTTAATATTCATAAAAATGTCACATATAACATTGCTACTATATATTCAGACATGCCAGTCAATCGTCCTGTCCCCTGGCCTGCGTAACAGTACAAAAAACTTAAATTAAATATAAATAGCGGACACAGAATCAATAATAAAATGTAGATATGTACAACTGTGCAACATGGCAACACTTTTCATCACACCACCAGCATGTCGTCGAGTCCACACCACTTTCCACGATATGTGCGCACACACACACACACACACACACACTCACACACACGCGCGCGCGCGTGGCCGTGTTGGTCGCTTTTAGTATCAGCTGTCTGAGTCCACCTCGCTTTTACTCTCCTCCGTTTTCTCTGCGGACGTTTTGGTCGATTTGTTCCATTTCTGAGAGTTCTCTGATTCCTCTGATGAAGACCTTTTCTGCCTCCTCCACTTCGCGCGTCTGTTTTTGAACCAAACCTACGTGATGAAAAAGCACAGTTTTAATATCGGAGTCTAAAGGTATTTCTTCTTTTAGCCATTTTTAGACCAAATGCCGACAGTTTGACTTGACAGGAGTAGGAATTAATTCCAACGCAGATTTGCCATATGAGATCTTTAATTATTCATCCTGTACTGGATAGCACTCCTGACTTTGCCCTTTATGCAGGGACTGAGTCCAAAAGGTTTTTGTTTTAGAGCGCTCTGTAACTGTATTTTTTAAACACTGGGCCTCTTTGTTTTTTAGTGTGTAGGTGTCGTTCAAACACAGAAACATTGTGAGGAATGGTGTGTTGATAAGTGGAAATATCCTTGTGTTTAGTGTTTAGCCTAGTCATTTTCCGTTTCGCCCAATATCACCAATTTCCGTCAAAGGGATTTCCGAGGCATTATAATGTTATTTAGATTTTTTATTCACAAACTAATAGGCTGTAAAAAATCATTTGATATCACCTGCAAGAGGCCTGGCGTCGTTTGGTGTTCAGTAGGCTAATCCGGTTACATGCTGGCACTAAAGTACTGTCGAAACTCACCCGGACTATCACTTCATATTATTATTATTATTATTATTATTATTATTATTATTATTATTATTATTTTTGTTGGTTCTCTTTGGTTGGTGGTTTTAGAAATGTAGGTTATGTTGAACTACAGCAACACTATAGCCTTTAACCACACAGCACTGCTGTAGTTAATTAAACTACACCGTACTGTAGTTAAAAGTGCCATACTGCAATATGAGCTTTTTGTGATTAGCTGACTAGCAGTGTATTTACATCATGTAGGCCTAATTTTGCTTATTTTAAATTATATAAAATTAAAAAACAAACTTAGATTAACTCGACAGACCGTTAAACGGTGGACAAAAGCTTACTTTACTATAGGCTAATTAAAACTTCTTGGTGATAACCGGACATTTGTGGATGGTAATAATAATAATAGCCTAGGCTAATTCCTTCTAGCCATCTTCTTGAGCGACTGAAGATGTTTAGTCCCCAGGAATTAATTAAACTAAACTCTAAACTGAAAGCAATCAGAATGGTTTGCCTGTTTTGAATTCAGAAAGAATTAGTGGAGTGAATGGTTTTAAAAAGCAGTCGGAAGCTGTGCAGTATGAAAAGTCAAAGCGCCTCTGACCTCGACTTTCTCCTCCCGGAGGTGGACCTTGCGGGCCAGCTGCTCCCGGGTGCCGACGTCTGGGTACTTGGTCTCTTGAAAGAGGCCCTCCAGAGCCTCCAGCTGCTCGTCGGTGAAGATGGTGCGGTGCCTCCGCTTCCTGCGGCAGTGTAGCTGGTTGAGGAGCTGCAGCTCGGTTCGCGACAGGCTGCCCATGTTCATGTAGGACATCATCTGGTGTGGGACCGGAGAGATCAGCACCGAACCCGGGCTGTCGTAGCCTGCACGGCGGAGACACGGAAAAACATCAACCACTCACATTTAAGGGATGTGTACAATGTTCATGAGTAATGTGGCTAATTGTAAACTCTGGCTTGGTTGTGTACATATAGATTACAGATAAATTAGCGGAAATCTGAAACTTTGGGGTAAACTTTGTAGGCTATTTTTATGCGCGTGAATATTTTAGTTCATAGGCTACATAAAAAATACAAACTCAAAGCAGTCTGTCCTTTTGTGTACACAAATAAGCCTATGTTAAGTTTATGCGTCAAGCAACAATTTGTAAACGGGTCAGTACCGTTTATCCTGGACACTAAACCCGCAACAGCATCGGGGTCATCAAACGACCGAGACATGGACATCACATGCCTCTGACATCAGTTGCGCATAATTTCGGGTGTTTGGAATAACTTTAAATATACAGATTCAGTTCATGCCTAAAATAACGTTGCATTTCGTTGCTTAGTTGATTGGAAATAATATTTTTGTCTTCGCAAGTATCTTTGTTTTGGAGACACATATTTAATGACATCGACGATATCAATCATCACAGCTTAACTTTCTTCAAAAGTTTAGTTATCATCTTCTGATTTCTGATTCAAACTATGCCTGGTGCAACGAATAAAACATTTATCACATCGTGTAAAGTAAAATTGCAAAAATAGCATTTTGTATTTATTCTTGTTAAATCAATGCTTCTTAGAAAAGAAGATAAATTGTGTTGATTTCATTGCCGAGGTGTTTCCTAAAGGTTGGTAGCATTATCAAGAGAACAAGTTTGGTTGCCTAGGCCTACCTGTCGGGATGCAGGGGCACTGCTGCGGGCTGAGGCCAGGCACAGAGCCGCAGCACGGCGGCCCTCCTCCTGCGCCCTGGACGTGCAGCTGTCCGTAGTAGTAGCTGTTATATCCTATCCTGGTCCCGTTCACAGACTGAACTCCGGGGGGAGGAGGCCCACATGTGGCGGAGTACAGTCCGTTGTAGTCGGTGTAGATAGAGTCCGTGAGGCCGGCGGACAGCACCACCGGGCCGCTCCGGTGCAGTAGCAGCGGCTCCTTGCAGCTCGGCCGGCCAGACAGGATGCTGTCTATGCTGAACATCCCGGCGGGCATCACACCGGTGCGCGGCGGCTCGTAAACGGGACAAGGAAAACACTCAGGGAAGTGAAACTGCTCGGTAAAATAAAATAGTGAAAGACTGAAATAGCTCTGTGCTCCGTGAAAAAGTTTCCTTAAGACTGCGTCATGATGACTCTGGAGGGTACTTTTCTTCCCTGTATGCGCGACTCCGCCGGTTCGTCTCGGGGATGCGGGCTGGTGGTTTTAATGGTAACAGTTGAGAGCATGGCTGGTTTTATACCCCGCTGACGTCACGGCGGAGCGGCTGCTCTGGGATCAGCTGCTGCAGATCGCGGCGTGAACGGCCACAGATCTGTGTATTGAGAATTAATTAAATTAAGATAATCCGCTGTTTGCAGACTTTGGAAACTCTGTTGCTGAGTCACAGAGGTTCTCCCTACAGAGTAATCCGATTATTTTCTTGTCAGGGAAGGCATCGTAATCTATTAAACACATTTGCATCAGTATTTACAATTAGGGGGCAGATAGGGCCGTTTCCATCAATTCATAAAGTCAGACCTTAAAACGATTCCCCAAAATAAGGACTTCATTAACCAGTTAACAATATTCAAATTATATTGGACCAGTAGGGTTTTTAAAAAATGTTGTCAGTAGGTTTAGAAGAGGAAACTTTGGGGGTTTTTTTGCTTTAGGCAAACAATCTAATTAAAAGAAAAATGTTATTATTAATTTACCAATTTTAAGTAGCCAGACAATTCAATGCCCATCAATAGGCCTGTACAATACAAAATGATTAGGCACAATACACTATGTAGGAAGGATGTGTCATGCCTTCCAGGTCAAGCTCGGTCTCTATAAACAAAAATATTATTATTATTATGAAATGATTCTTCATTATTAATTTAGCATCAGTAGCCTACCTATAGGAATACAGAATTACTCGTAGAAGCTAATAAAACTGTAGATTTCTAAGGACACGCTGTGAGTAAAGGGGCAGTAAAAATGTAATCAAGGCTTTTATTTGTTGTCTCTCCTTTCATACAGGACTAAATTAATATTAACCATATTTCAATGTCAGACGGAAGCCACTGAGCATTAGCTATACCTGGCCTTCATCTCATTATCCACCCTCCCCTCGCTTCTCCTCCGCGGGGAGCAGATCAGCGCGTTTCCTCCAGCAGCCGCCTCTCTGCGGGTCAACAACGCCGAACATTTCCCCCCTGACCGGGATAAGATAACGACCCATTATCGCCTCCATTCAGCCTGGAAAAAGAGAACTTAGACTATTGCATATTTACACCGCTAATCAACATGGGCTGAGTGGTGGGGGTTGCTGGTTACTGTGGAGGAACGTGGATTCCCAGTTCAGACCTTAATGGGACTCAATGATTGCATTTAACACTCAATGGGGTCTTAACACATGCTCATATCAGGCCGACAGATACGTTTGTGAATTGAAAATGTGCCGTTTAGATATGGGAAATGATTAGCACGGCAGGGACACAGAGTGAGAGCTCTGTTTGAAACTTATTGTCCTCCACTAATGCGTTAAACAACTGATTTCAGTCATGTCTACTTGTTTCCTTTCACGCAAATACAAATTAGCCTTTAGGCTATTCATTTTACTTAAAAAATATTTATAGGTTGCGCAGAAACGTCAGCCTACTACGCACACATTTGTTTGATGCCTTGTTGCAATAATGTGCCATATGGGTATATTAAAAATCGCATTAATGTATTTTTTAGGTAAAAACATGCCCCATATGCATTAGCCAAGTGAAATTAGAACATACATATGACCCCCTGTTTATTTATGTAATAATTACAATTTTTCCAAATTCACTTTATGTACTGGTCTTCATTTTCTGTTTTTCATTCTGTGTGGACCCCAGTCAGCTGTGGTGATCACATTTTCTCCACTGCTGTTGCACATGATATATCAATATTTGTATGGTGCAAGTAATTCTCTTTTATTGTTTTCACCCTATTCCATCACACCAATGGTTGCTTATCATACCAGCACATATGGATAATTCATGCTTTAAGAAAAATCTAATTCTATAAGGACCAAGAGTGTGTGTTCTAGAGTGGTGAAACCTACACAACTGCCTCTTAAACCTGATCGTTAGTCATAGTGTAGTCATTCTTCCTCACTGGCTGTTCTCACTATCAACAGGAAAAGACCTTAACCACAACTTCTTCAACACTTGGACCAAAAATGTACCTCTGTCCATTATTGTCCGTGAGTACTAGCAAAAACATTGACCCGGGTCATCACTTTACATCATACATTATTTTCATCACTGAGCATGTTTTGTCCTAACTGCACATCACTGCCATGAGGCAACAAGTGGAAAATAACAATTTAGAAATACATGTAAAAATAAACAATCAATTATACTTCATGAGATAATCACACACATGCATGTAGTTTTTAAAAAAACATTTAAAGGTTGAGCCTCCACTTCCTGAAATGTTATTCATGATGCAAAATTACACCCATGGAGCTCCTTATTTGATTAATCAGAAACATGTCATTTAATATTACATAACATGTAAATTGTGAAATATTTATAAATGCGGGGAGTGAAGGTCAAAAAGGCAATAATTTTTAGTAGAGAGTTCAAACTTCTTTAAATTATCTAATTCAATACCTCAGTTTTATTTTGGCTTATTCTTCTTGAGCTTAAAGACTAAATTCTCTCATCTCTTAATCACTTACGTAAGGAGAGAATCCAGAGTAATACTGAGGAGTTGCCCTGTGTTGCCCTTAACACAGCAATTATAGTTATAGGTTGTGGTTATTCTTTACATGTTTCTAGTGACATGAAAAGCAAAACAGGATTTTTAGGTTTCAAGTTAGATTAAAATTTTATTCCGTATCTACATTCCAGCTCAAATCATTTACAGGTGGATAAAATTTGAATTTGACACATTTTATTTTGTGTGTAATAGCACACAATTATGAGTTTTTTTCGTCTCCTGAATGCATGAATGTGATGGAAGCCCTGCTTGTTGGTGTCTTTTGATATGGAAACATGTTCTTCTTGCTGAAAAGCCTTTTCTGTAATGCAGTCACACTCTGATTCCAGCCCAGTAAAGAGTGGGAGAGGGAAAACACAGAGCCATATGCTGTTATTATTTTCACATTTATTTTTATATTTCTACTTCCAAGTGGCAGTGAAAGGACGAAGTCAAAAGAGATTGCCATAAAACGAAATGTCCATTTGGAAATAAAAGCTGAGGAAAAGCACAGTGAAAGCAGCACTTATAGGTGAATGGAAGCGTCAATCAGTCTGCAGATGGAGGCTGAAGACTAACACAAAGCTACAATAGCAGATGCATCTTTATATATCAGAGCCCTGATCTGTAAAACCTGGTTAAATACGGCAAATAAAACAGGGAGACTTGGCAATGTATCCTTCCAAGAGGAGATAAATACATGGTGAATGTTGTCCAGGCTTTCACACTGATGTCCTTTTGACTTGACTTCAGGAGAAAGGAGCATCTGCATAATTTACATAATCACAATTTCAGAAATACTAGGATAGATAGATAGATAGATAGATAGATAGATAGATAGATAGATAGATAGATAGATAGATAGATAGATAGATAGATAGATAGATAGATGTTGTTATACAGGTATTGAATTTATATATGCATGACCTTTTTAACATGTCATGTTTGGAGCACTCTCTGTACAAACTGTTTTTTTTTACTGAACCTCAGGTCAAGTGTGTATATCAGTTCTGAAATTAGAATTCGGTCATGGCTTCCTGCGTCCCAGTGTCTCCCAGATCTCTCTCAACTCGATGAATCATTCAAATGGCAAAAACATCTGTACACTTTCAGATAGTCTCTCCGTGAAAGCATTCTTGGTGTTCTACTTGGTTGTACACATGAAAACTGATTTGAATTGTTGTGTGAAGAACCAATCACTACATAAAGTGGGTGTGATCCTCTGATTGTTGATTTCCAAAGGTTACATAAATTGTCAGCTGATTAGGAGGATGGATTTCACATGCTTTTAGACAATCCGTCAAGAACTTAATTTGAAGCATACTGAGGCCGTTAAGGCCATGTAGGATGAACATCAAGGTGGGAAACATTTCCAAATATGCACCTGGCAGGCGTTCATGTCATTGATCAGCTTAAATTGGAGGCTGCCACTCCCAGAAGACATGATGTTTCTTTTACATTCTCTGATTCTCCAAAATTCTGTGCTCCTTGATGATAAAACACCTTCAAACACAGGTTGGTTCACTGTTTTTGTGGTAGTCATTTTGCAAGACTGCAAGCTAATGTAGTTGCTTTGTGCTAATGTGTTAGCTTGGTGTTTGGAGTAGCTACGGCTGACACTGTTTTGATCATCCAAGGCTGGATAACCAACTGGGCAAAATGGCTAACTTCCGTATGACTCCACAGCCTCATGGGCTCTAAAGGCCCTAAGTCGTCAGTATGGCAAATACTTTGTGGTAATTTGATTTGAACTGCAATTTCTTCGGTAATATGCACCACTACAGTGCAACAAAGACTGAAGATGAACTTAAGATGGCTCCTGCAACTTTACCTAATTCGGCCCCAGCAGTCATTTTTGCCATGGGACCCCTAAGCAGGATCATGTGGCCCTGTATATAAAGCATGTTAAAACGGAACTTTTCAGGCATGGAAACCAAATTTTCTATGTCAGCCAAGTAAAATGTTGTAATGTTGTAGAACACTAAATATTTGCAGTAGTAAAAAAGATTTAATGTTTACTAGTTTTAGATTTTTGGGGGGTTCTTATCCGTGATACACCAATAAATTTACTTTTTTTACTGTTGAAACTGTTGCATATGTTTTAAAAATACCCACAGAAATCCACAGTCCATTTTTGCAGTTCACAATGGGGAAAGCAAACCTTTCAACAGCTAAATATCCTCCTTATTATATGTATTCCACAGTGTTTATACAGATGTATTAACTTAACACAACATAAGCTTTGGGAAATGTAAAAAGTGTTACCAACCTCGAGCTCCCCCTACTATCTAGTAATTATTGAAAAAAGGGGATCTTGGTAGCTAGTCCAATTAAGCTTGTCTATGTCTTTGTACGTGCGTGTAAGTAATCTCAAAAGCAAAATACTGAGCTTACGCACCAGGGAAACACGCAGACTGACCAGCACGTTTCCTCTCACCTGACACAGTCCACTTTCCCAGCTAAACAAACAGAAGCAGCAGTCAGCCTCTGTACACTGCTGGGCTTGATAACTAGCTAATCTCCTCTTCACTGCTGCATGATAGGTACTGTCAAGTCCAAAGGGGGAGGTGGATACTGTGTGGAAATGTGTGTGTTTTTGCTGGAGTGAGGGTGTGTCGTGTGTAAGACCTTCATATGTAGATCTCATTTAGTAAATGAGATAGAAGAAGGGAAACTTTATATTTTGATGACGGGCAGATTAACAGTGGCAACAAAAATTAGGATCTCCAGTAACTCTGGGTGTTGTAATATGTGTCTATCTTTATTTTTAGCATTTGAACTAAATCCGACATCTTCCAATGGAAGCTTTATCTGATGGGTTAATAATAATATTGCCTTTTTTCGTGGGAAACGTGCTATTTTGTTAGATACGCTGTTATCACTACTTTCAATGTTGCTATCATTTTTACTGTCATTACAGTCAATATTACTAATAATAATTATTTTTACTATAACTACTACTTTTACTATTATTATCACTGTCAGTACTACTATAAGTAACACTATTACTTTCAATTCATTCTGTTGCTATTAATATTATTTTTCTATCACTATCACTATTTACATAATTATTATTTTTACTATTACTACCACTATTACTTTTTACAATTTCTAGGTAAGCATATTATTTAAAGAAGGAACAGTACAGTGTGCATCATGGTAAACCGCATTAATCATTGTATTGGTGAGTACATAGTAGTAGCATTAAAATTATGAAAATGAGACCGATGTTAAAAGCTGGAAAGCATCTGAGGTCTTATAAAAGATTGCAAATGTGTGTGTTTGTGTGTGTGTGTGTGTGTGTGTGTGTTTGTGAATGTGAGTGTTAGACACATACACAGTTACACATGCAGCCTGAATGTGGTGCCAGACAGGTCTGTGTGTGTGTGTATTTAAAGTAACAGACCTCTTTCAATCTATTGGTGGAGCCTCATTGTGTGGAGCCTCATTGAAATAATGCATACCCTTTACCATACCATTTCAACTAATTGCCCAACCTTTACCCTACCTTATAAAGATGTTATTTTTATTTTATTTTAGTAAGATGCCCCCCCACCGTCACACACACACACACACACACACACACACACACACACATAGTTACACACACACACACACACACACACACACACACACACACACACAGACGTATATACCATATTTATTGTACATGTCAGATCTGTCATGCATTGGCTGCAGCGTTGTCCGCGATGAAATCCATGTGTTGCTCAGAACCATTTGCTACAGGCCTTTCATTCCCACCACTACCCCATGAAAACCACCTGGTTCTCAAACAAAACCACAAAGTGCCTGTTGCCTGACCACAAATTTAATATCTGCCTCACACATCAAATGGCACGAATCACAAAATGTAGTTTTTGTTCAGCAGTCATGTACTTCACACATGACGTTCAAGTAAGTTGTAAACATAGTAATCCTTGCACAGAAAGGCCAATGCCTACTGGAAAACAAGTGGCAGTGATGAATGATGCTTGCTGACAGCTCAGGCTTCTTCTATGAGACACAGATTCTTAAGACAAAGTGTAATTCAGTTTTTCCTTGGTTTGTATGAGGCAAAAATAATAAAAGCCATCTTATCAATCTGAATCACAAAAATAAGCTCTATGGATCTTACCAACTCTGCAGATTGTTTACAGCAAAAAGCAAGTGCCCTGCCATATTAAAATACTTTCCCTAAAGTTCCCTAAGCACGACAGTCAGTGATGGGTTAGTCAAGGTCAATTACTTGACCCCATTTTTACATGTGTAATAACTAAACTTGTCAGTTATTGCAAATGATACTAAAAGGTAACAATAGTGGAATTAGGAATGTGGTGTGCCGTAAAATAACACAACAAAGCAGATATGATGATTTTAAAAAGTCTCAGTGGCAGAATCAAAGACGCCACTGAAAGCAACACAAAATGTTTTTGGACACTTTCATTAGTCTTCAAAGAAAAACCTATACTGAGGTTTTTTATCACAAGTACTGTACTTCGCTACATTTCAAGTCGGATCTGTGAGTAAAAACAAAAGTCACATGAAAAAGTCATGATAAACTGTGTGAGAACAGACGAAAGGAGCTGCAGCAGAGAAGAAGCTGCTGGTGTGTCTGCAGCCGCAGGAGGGCAGAGTACCAGAGAGCTGCATGTCCAGACTGTGGATGTATAATAAGATTCAAGAGAGAGAGTGAAGCAGCCTAACACAATATTCACACAGAAATACAGGTAATGTGGTAGTGGAAACAGACATCAATTAATAATTAATACTTTGTTAATAATAGTAATAATAACAACAGCAATATGTGATGATAATAGCAGCAGAAGGAAAAAGGAGAGGGACGAGAAAGCACGTTGAGTTAGTAAGATGCATTAATCGGAGTAACATGTAAAGGGAGAGGAGGAGAGAGGAGCTCAGTGCATCAAAATCCCCCGGCAGTCTGGGCCTATAGCAGCATAACTAAGGGATGGTTCAGGACTCACCTGATCAAGCCCTGAGTATGGGATTCATCAAAGAGGAAGGTCTGAAGCCTATTTTTAAAGGTTCAAAGGTGATAAAGGTTGCAAAAAATGCATTAAAAAATAGCAATCCATGAGTTTGTATGAATGACAGTTCAGTATACTTCTTTATGTCGCATGTACACTTTATATGTCTTTTTGCAATAACGGTTTACGGAGGAAAAAATATTCTGATTATTCCAACACCACATGAATGCACCGCTCACCCCTACCTTTCCAAGCGTGCAGGAAAAGCTACGGTGGCCGACACACTCAGTCGGCTCTTGTGCTAAATAATACGCGTGGGCCTCCATTTTGTTAACTTCTCCTAAACCAGTCGACTACTGCTACTGCTATTACTACTACTATTACTACTACTATTACAACCACTACTTACTTCGCTTCTTCTGCTTCGTACTTATTCAACGTAGTGACAAAATGCGCTCAGTAGAGTAGTCCGTTCGGGTTACTGTAGATACATGGCGATGTCTTTGTTAGAGGACCCGAGGTGTATGTAGATAGAAATGGCTCATACTAAGGTAATAAAAACATAATAGTCCACTATGTAAAACTGTCCACTGAAAACATGTTATGGGTATTTTATTTCATTTCTTTCAATATATCCTAAATATTAAAAACATGAACCTTTAAATGTGGAGATGGTGTCTGTCTACCGAACCAAAACTGGAACCTGGTTCCACTGTAGAGGAGCTTGATAGCTAAAGGCTCTGGATACCATTCAATCCAAGAGTTGCTCATCTGGTGCATTCACAATGGATGTATACAGAGAACAGGATACAGTATTGGAGGCAGGGCCCCATTCAGTCCTATGAAAGTTTCTTAGTAGCACAAGAAGCCAAAAAGCTTCATATTAAAGGCTAGCAGTATCATCAGTTAACAGTCCCATTGCATGTTGGCATAGTAAGCAGACACAAATGGAAAATCAAAGACTATAACACAACCAGCATGATTGGTGCATCTGTTTATTGAGGATGTCCACGAATGTTGCATTTAAAATGAATAAAACAGAATAAAATACCACAAAATGATAAAATCAGATAGCAAAAAACACAGAACAATAAAAAAAAGTCGGTAAGGATCTTAATAGAAAAATAAAACTTTGGACTGACATTAATAAAATGGTCATTTTTAAAGATTATATGATTATTTAAATTAACAGCGTTAAATAGCTGCTTTGAATAACTTCTATTTAATTTTTTTTTTACTTATTTGTCCAATCATAACATCAAATGTTCAACTTTTTCTGCACTGAGCTGTGATTACCTACCTGCTGCCTCTGCTGCGCCATTACTTTATGTTATCGTCTTCTTCAAATCCTGCCTTCATGTCTGATGAACTTTGACCTATACCGAGACCCTCACTCACACCACGGACCCACGCACCAGTCGGACCCTTCTCGCTCAGCTCGCAGACTTTACATTGTGAAAATGTCAGAGATTTTTAAATCACTCGAGGTGAGTTTTACAAATTTAAAACCTCGATGTATAAAAAATTCATAATAGAAGGATCTGTTAGGGGATTTTAGGCATAAATTAAGTACTTTGACCCTTTGTCGTCATAGTTATAGTTGATCGTGGTCATAGTTTTAAATACCGACACTTGTTGACCCATCCATCCACCCTGACCTCGTCTCTCTGTGGATGTAGTCTGTAATTACCAATCTCCTCCTATGCTCGTCCTGTAATCCTGAACATAAACATATGTTTATGTTGTCCATGTTTATGTTTATGTATATATCGTTCTGGGCCATTTCTTAAACATCTGATACTGTCATTGTTCTTGGGAGGAAAGGCTCTCTCAGTTATAAACAGTTGAGTAAAATGTTTTCAGAGCATTCGAAATAACCAAACCTTCAAAATCAGGACGGTGTAAAAATATTCACACTATAGAAACAAAGTGTTAACATAAGAATATGGATTTAAAGTTTAAATCATTTTTACATAACTTTCTTGGACAGATGAAAACATTACAAACAAATCAGTGTGTTCTTAATTCTTGTGGTTTTGTCAATGAAATGCACTTTAGAAGCATTTAAGATTTTCCTAAGAACAGCCCTTTCAAGCAGCTCAGATTTCAGGAGGCACATGAATATACAGACTATTCAAAGAGGGGGCGAATGCAAACGTCCATTTTCAAAATGGCAGTGTTGTACCTGCTATTGAGCCCTTGCCTGTGTCGAGTCATTTTCTACTTAAATGGTTTCAATTCAGTGCTAACGTCATGCTGTCAGAGGACAGAAAAGGCCCAGCCGCTTTCTTTCAGGGGTCATCAATCATTCATTATAACCAGAATCCATCAGCCAATCCTGGTAATTACTGATCACAGGCAGCCAGTCATGTGGCAGGATCAAGGAAACACACACACACATTATGCACACTGCTGTCTGACCATGTGTCATGTCAGGAATCAGAAACACATTTACACATTAGAAGGTCTGAAACATGCTCTCTGACTCCCCCCTCTTTACTCAGAGGTGCTACTTAACACGCCTTGGAATTATAAGAAATTCAAATCAGCTCTGCACTCTGTGGCAGGAACATAATGGAACCTAGAATTATTCTATCAAAACAAGCCAGCACAGACACAGCCAGGGAGCATTCAACACATTAGAATTTAAACCTCAGCCCTGTCTTAACACAAGACTGCACTGCACTTTAAAATGTATTTTACATATCCACATAGGATTGTCATGGCAGTGTGTGAAAGGGGCATTCAGTACATATTTATATCCAACTCCTATCATTTTTAACACCTCAGTGTTCATTTTCACATCGTTGCTCTTTTCGTTGTTTTATCATAAGTCTGATCCCGTCATGATATGATCCTACATGAGATGTTTCAGGGTAGAAATATTGCCTAAATTCTATCATTTTACCAGCGTCTGATGTCATGCAAAGTCATAATGATCTATACCTGAAATATCATTGGAGGGCACTCACAGCAATGTACATTTTCCATAAAAGAAATAAAACACTTATCATCTTAGTCATAAATCTCTTTGATATACTGTTTTGGAAATACCTTGAGACTGCTACAAATGTTTATGAACTTAACTGAAGTAAAGATAGGGTACATCATTATAAATGGAATCAAAGCCATGGAAGTCATGTGAGTGTAGGTTGTCAGGTGAAAAGTGTCAATCTATGGCTTCTATTTGTGTGCTGATGATTGCTGGTTAGATTTATGTGCATGCTTTATGCAATTTCTCAATTTGCACATTGAAGTGGAGAAGCTGACATTTTTAAACACCTGGCTGAGGTGGATAAGATACAATAAAGGCTGATGGAACGAGTAGACGTAGAAGTAGACCTTGCTGTTGTCAGAACCTGCCTCTTTTTTCTACTGTAAACAAAACATTCACCATCTTCATCTGGAGGGGAACATAAATGTCTGTCCATTCAATACTTGTTTCACTCAAACCACCATGGTGGCACTAAAGGAAAAGCAAGAGGATCACCAAAATCTGTATCAAATTTAGTGAGTCCCATAGGCGTCACTAGACCCTTTTTCCTGGAGCACGTGCCCCTGTATCCATGTGCTGTGCCCCAGTGAAAAAGACCCCGTGGCATCTTTTTTGGATGTGTAAGGCTCAGTAGTCAAGTTAGCAACAATTGGCTGCATCTGCAACGTCCGATCAAGTTACAAACATATATGCAACTTTCAAAATAAAACTACTTGTTAATGTGAAAAGGCATGTAGTTAATGATATGAAACATCGCAAAAAACGAGTCAATGTTGACAGCGAGTGTTTACAACGTTGATGAGAGGACAAAGAGGGACTATCCTTCTGTGCACAAGAAGAGAAAATAACTCAGTCAGGTAAACTTGTGTTCTCTGAAAGTCTGATGTTAGCAGGTTCTTGTGTAATTTAGCTTAGCTGCAGTGAGTCAGCCAGCTAACCCAGCTCAGCAGTGCAACTATCTGTTTTTGTCTTGGTCGCTTGCCAGACTGTGATTGAACAATATTAGAGTGAAATAGAACTGCGGCATGGAAATGATAACTGTGTCGCGCATGAATATGCGTTCATACGCGCGTGCACGAACTGCAACTTGCACATCCGGCTAAGTGGTGCTACAGTCCGCAGCCGGACTTTGTTGCATTCCAGCAGCAACATTTGTGCGACCAGTCCAGACAGCACACAGATGTGATGGCACTCCTCATAGGCACACATCATTTTAAAACAAGACAGTGATTATCTGTTTATCAGGGAAGGTTTTAACATAATTATTTTGAATGCTCTACCCCAGATTTGTGAAATGATCCACTGTTGACCATAAAGAAAAGTTTAAACCACAATTAACTATCCGGTTTCTTCAGCTTTTGCAAAAATCAGCATTTAAACTTGATAGAAATAATGATTTGACATTTATCCTGAAAATGATGAAAATCGAATGATAGGAATTTTTTTATCATGATAACATTTTTGGCCATACCACCCAGCCCTAGTATAAATAGTATTTTAGCTTTCAAAATGTTAAAGAAAACCTGGGAGACAGTTTGGTGGGCCTGATGCAGCTGATAACATTAATATCTAGCAAGTATTGATATCTATTATTTAAAGGGGCTAAGCTTAAATTTGTCTGTAGAGTAGTGTATGAGTATGCTGGATCATAAGCCAGTACGAGTACAGTTGATCCAAATCCAGTAACAGCACAGATCCAGTCCAGACATCTTTAGCAGATCACACAGACCCAGTTCAAATACAGGCAGCCTCAGCCAGTACGAGCACAGCCAGAGATGTACAGCCAACAGCAGTCTTTATGAGGATTTGTCTAGCAGAGGTTTCCATTCAGACTTATAACAGAGACAGACTGCTTTAAAGAGGTGGTAGTCTGCTCATTTTCAGGATCAAAATCTTATTTAGGGGTTGTACCAGAACAGGTTTACATGGTTTAATTTTCAAAAAACACCATATTTTTCTCATACTGCACATTACTGCAGCTCCTCTTTTCACCCTGTGTTGTACGCTCTCTTGAGCTAGAGAGTGATGCGTCTTACTTGTACAAAATCTTTGTTGGGAGTTGCAGATGCGCAGTTCCCAGGTAAGGACTACTAGCCAATCAGAAGCAGAGAAGGGCAGGTCATAAGAAACAAGGTACTGTGATCCAAATCAAAGCCGCTTCAGACTGCGACCGTAACCTAGCAGATGGTCCACAACATCATTGTTCCACATCTTACCATCAGGACTAAACGTTGAACTGTTGCCGGTGTTCTGACGATCTATGCTGCCTTGCCGAAAAATGCTACCATAGCGCAAAATCGATAGACTCGACTCTACTCGGCCCTGCTCTGTTTTCCATTGCAGATAGTACCCAGAGATAGTACATAGCTGGTCGTCATAGCGACGTAATATTCAATGCGACACACACACCAGCGATCCACACAGCTTTCTCTTTTTTAAGTTAAAACGTTTCTCATTCCTCAGAATGTAAAGACAGATAAGCGGTATGAAAACCTTCCAGCTGTGTTTTCCTCTGCCGTTGTTGCTGCAGCGGTCTGTGTGACGGCGGGAGCAGAGGGCTCTGTGAGTGGGCGGCTGGCCGGCCTCACACGCTCCTCCCACGGGTCACAGCAGGCTTCCCCCGCTGCCACTTGCGGAGCTCCTCAACTCCGACAATATTCAAGCACATTTTTGTTCCGCCATCACTTCTCATAAAACTGTCAATATTGGAAATCTACACAGCTGATTTCTCACCTCAAAACTTCTCAGAAGTGGATTTAGTGATGAAATTCCATACGAAAACTGTAAAACTTTCTGTTGCTGTGATGATGCAATGATGATGCAGTGAATAGTGACGATTCTCTCTGACCAATCAGCAGTCTGTCGTGTTTTCACGTTACATTTTAGTTTCCCTCAGCTCGCTTGGAACCTCGACGGAGGTGAGGTGATATGAAAAAAAGTACCTGGAAGCAGGTACAGGTGCAACATTTCTACAATGGAAAACCAAACAAAGGCGAGTCGAGCCAAAGGGCCTCCGCTCAGACTAGCTTGGTTTGAGGGCGTGGCTGACCCCGCTAGCTGCTTGGCAAGCTTTATGACGCGTTTTCATTGTGACGTCACAAGTAAAGGAAGTGAAGGGCTCGACTACAAACGAGCTGTTTTCAAGTGGTTCTGAGCAGAGCTTTCTGTGGGAGATGGGAACTCCCCTTGGGCTTTTTCACTTTGCAAACCTGTTACATGCACAAAAAAGATATATAACTCAATAAAGGAGAGGGAAAAAGCCAAAAAGCAGAATACCACCTCTTTTAAGGTAGTAGTGAGAGCAAAGCAGTGTCAGGTGTGACTGTGCAGCAGTGGCAAATTGTTTACATGGCTCACAGGTAACATAGCATACATAAATTAAGTATGTGTGCTTATGCTCCGGTCAAATCTCTTTCTGACATGGCCAATATTAATGGGCTAAGAAAGGGAAGCTGGTAAGGCACATACTAACACATTTTATACACTTCAATCAAATATAAATCAAACATTTACATGAGGGATGTGAGGGCCTGTGCCCCACTAGAGAGTCATGTCTAGCAACGCCCCTGGTGAGTCCTTTTGCTTTATTTACCTTAAAACAGATTCAATTCTTGTTTTCAGTGATTTACAACAATGTAGAAAAATAAAACATGAACACACTCTCTGATCTTTTTGAAAAAGCAGTAGTAATGACTATCAGAGATATAAAAAGAATGAATAATGAATGAAAAAAAAAAAGACATACAGAGAGCGAATGAAGAAGGAGAGAAGTGACATGATGACATAAAGCAGTTTTGGGCAGCTGCATTTCACCATGTGTTTCTGCTTCCAGTAGCTCTGGCAATGTATATGGCCCAGACGTGGACAGTATGCAGGGCTGGTGGTAATCAGTTCTATCACACAATACTGATCTATGATCTGTTGTCATTGCAGTGTTAAGACAGAGATTGTCAATAATAATTATGTTTGTTTCGAGATTTGGAAGTTGAGGGTTGCCTGACCTGAGGGCCAAAATATGGCAGATAAGCTTTTTCTGTCTTTTCCATAAACCACATTTCCCTCATAATAACCCTGTTGTTTCCTGCCTCCTCTCTTTGTCTTTGTTGTTTTTAGTTTCACTACATTGATAAATGTGTACAAAGTATTTTTTGATCAGCCTTGTACTTGCTCCAACATCTGCCATCAACAGAACAATTTGTGAGTGTCTTTGCTAAATATTAACCACCTACTAAACTTTAAGTAGCTCATTTGGCCTCAGTTTAGACATAGGCTGACTTAAACTTCACTTTTACAATGCTAACCTATGCCCTATAGTGCAGGCTGCACACTGGTATAGCATGCACACGTGCTAACATAAGTCCTTTCAGTATGCATACTGTGATCATTCACATTCTTAATGAAATAACCAGTTCATAAAATAAATTCTTCAAGTAACCAAAAAGTTTGTTACATTACTTGCTGGTCTTGCGATGAAATGACCAAACAAGCAGTTCAATTCAATTCAATTTTATTTATATAGCGCCAAATCACAACAACAGTTATCTCACAGCACTTTTCATAAAAGAGCAGGTACTAGACCGTACTCTGTGATGTAGTGTAGTGAAGTGAGAGCTTTCAATTGGCTGTAACTTTGTTTTACTTTGATGAAGTTGTTTATTAAGTTTTTTGTTTATTTTTTATTTTTTCATTTTTGGATTGTTACAAATACTTTGCTTTAAAAGTACCAAAGAGTCAAACAGTGAGAAAAGGTACCTAGAAATTCCCAGCCTTGAGGTGATGCATCGTGACGCATCAAGGAATCGAATCAAATCAAATTGTTGACCTGATAATCGTAATCGAATTGAAACGTTAGACCAGTGAAGATGCACACCCCAATATAGGCTATGTATATGTGTGTGTATTTAAGTGTATTTATTGAAATCATTTACAATCCTTTAAGGTTAAGGTAAGGAACAGCCATCAACACACACAGCCTGTATATGAACAAGTTTTGTAAAAAAGACTAAATCACTCAGTTCCACAGAAACCCGACTTTAGGATCCAGAAGTTGAAATTTCCAGTTGAAATTTTTGACTGGGAACTCAGAAATTCTGACTTCCCAGTGCAACTGGAACGCACCAATATCATCCCTGCACAGTCAGCAACATATGCAGGCGTGATTTAGTCTCCCCTTCTCTTTTGTGTCTTTTGTTTGGCGAAATAACTTCAATGATAAATTAATCTATTTTAATTCAGTTTCTGGACTTTAATAACTCCTATGTTTCAGTACGGTTTCTGTTCCTGGTCAAAACTTTCTGCACATTCAGAATCGCTCCCGCATATCTGTGTTCTCTGACATGTCCAGAAAAAAGTCAGAATATTACAAAACTAACTAACAAAACTTTTATGACAATTCATAATATGCCCCATACTCTGCTGTGTCTAGCTCTGCTAGTGATATCCCCTTCGGACAGTTTGACTGACACAGTTTAGGACTGCATGTTGCATGTCAAACTGAAAACACTCCTATTGGTGAAGCATCACTTTTTGCCATGGACACGCCCTTTGCACTGCAAAACATTTGAAGTCAATTGGCTTAATTGTCTAGAAGTTTATTAAAATACAGAACCTGTAAATCACCATAAATGATGATTAAAGTCAAAATGGCCAACTTCCTGTTGGGTCTAGGGCATTGCTCCAAGAGGCTTTTCTGTTTTTCTTGGGATGACACATGTGCCACAAAAACTTCATGCATCTAGGTCAAGGGGGGCTGCTTCATTGTAGGGACACTTATTGTTGTCACTAGGTGGCGCTATGAATTTTGGCATGTAGATGTGTTCAGGGCAAACAAATATGTGAAAATTTGTCCAGATTTGAGCATGTACAGGGAAGTAACAACAATTTCCTGTTCTATGGCAAAACATGGAACTTTGCCGCCATGCCATGGACACGTCATTAACAAGCTGGAAGCTTCCGGTCTGAGACGTGAATCCAATACGGAAGTCCCATAAACCTGCATTCTATTGAACGACCAGCAGGGGGCGACTCTTCCATTAGAAATAATGGTAAAATGACCCTACTTCTCAGCTGATTTATTACCTCAGTAAACACTTTCCTGATGATTTTATGGTCTCAATCACTACTTTCTTCTTCAATAGAACCTGATGTTCATTTAGTAAATTATGGTCCCCTTTACAGGAAAATAGACCATAAAGCAGAGTATGCTTCAGGGCGGCATTATCTGTGATCATTGACAAGTTACCATAGCAACCTGTCAATCAGGCTAGAGTGACTCGAAAGCACAGAGCTGTGTAAATTTAACCAGCGCCGTTGAAAAATAACAGTTAATTAGGTGAATTATAGATGCACCTAGCTAAGCAAGCTAACTAGCTCCACACACGGCTGTTAGCTCCACCGTCTCGTCCAAATTACTTCCGGGCTCTTCCTGGTTGCAAAAGAAAACCACATTGCGGCGCCCTATCGGCCAAACTCGAGGCTTCAAAATGGCAGTCCATAAACCAACAGGTGACGACATAATGACTTCGTCCACTTCTTTTATACAGTCTATGGTCATTAAGCGAAAACTCACAAGCTTCACAACATAGCATCATAAATGTCTTACTCCTGATGTCCACTGAGTCCAGCTGTGTCAAGTTACGGCTGCGCCATGGTTTTGTTCCATCCTCTGCTCCGCGTCAACTTCCACTGGAAGTGTCTCAGAAGCGTTTCAGCAGCGGAGCGTGTAGCCTGCCTCATGTTATTAAATTGTCACAGCTCTCTGTTCCGTCGTTGCCACGGCTACATATGCCACAGGGAGCATTCTAGAATCATTTCAGAAGTTTGTGCTTCTACTATGATTAAGTAGACTACATAGTTAAATGGTTTCTTTTTTTGTCTGTTTTAACTGTTTTTATTGTTGTTTTATGCTTGGGAGACCGCACAGAGTGTTTTATTTTGAAAATTCTCTGTGCCGTTCTGTGTCTGACTTCTTGCACCTTTTGATCTGCTCTGTGCTGCTTGACGCAGCTTCCGTCAAAAATAGACCCGCTGCTTATTACCTGCGTAGCGGAGTGTCTGGTGGACTCTTTACCTACAATAGCCGCAATGATGCCATCTGCAGCACAGCCGTAACGTGACGCAGGTGGACTTAGTGGACTTTGCGGGTTAAGGCTCTTCTGAGACAGTGTTTGGGAGGGTGTGGCTAACCTGCTTGGATTCCTCACAGTGTTAAACTTGACACTTCCGGTTGCCAGTAGGTGGTGCTATGACTTTGACTGAATATTTGCACATGGATGTTGTTACGTCCCGTAAGATCCTGTGTTGGGGATTGTTTGTTTTTCGGGTGTTTTCTCTCTCTTTCTCTCTCGTTTTAGGGCATCGCTCCAAGCTTTTTTGTAGGTCTGATACATGATACATGTGCCACAAACATTTTGCACATTTCAGTGAAATGCGATCTTGGGGGCTGCTTTTAAGAGGGCAATAGCAAACAGTTTTGCCACACCCATACACAAAAACCATGTGACACGAAAATTTTTGCCACATTTGAATTTGTTTTCGTGAGTTTTTGAGTTTTTGGGGAAAGAAACAAAGAGAGAATTCCTCGCATTTCAATAGGGTCCCTGCATGTTTAACCCTCGGGCCTTAATTAAAACCTTTTTTCTTCAAGGTCTCAGGTTATGCTACAATGTAATTAGTTAGTTAGTTGAGCTTTTATATATATATATATATATATATATATATATATATATATATATATATATATATATATATCAGGGAATCTAACTGAGATCAAGATCTCTTTTGTAAGAGAGGTCTTAGAACAAATTACGTTCTCATTCACACAAATGTAAAATCAATCACAAATTGTACTAAAAATATTATCTAGTAAATCTTTAAATTCCCTCAGTCTTCCCCAGTTCAGAGTTCAAAGCCAAACTGTTTAGTGATCTGGTTTTAAATTATTAGCTCTGAACTAAAACTCAACTAAAGATTTTAAATATCTTGGCAAGTTAGATAGCAAGTCCTTTTAAGACAGAGGTATGCTGGTGCCATCTAGATGCCAGTGTTGATCATCAACTTGCTTGTCTAATGAATCGAATGGCACTATTGTAGACAGTTTGCAGTGGTTTAAGGGTAGTGCAGTAGAGTATACATGAAATCTACATAATCCAGTGCAGATGGTATGGTGGGTTGTATAATGTCTTGTTCTGTGAAGCCCTGATTCACAAGAAGAATCTAATTAGAATTTTTGAGCAAGATGTTCAACATAAGTTTTAAAACGGTGTCTAACTAAATTTAAGTATTTATAATGCAGTACTCTATCATTTACATCTCCAGGTTTTACTGACTTGCTAACACACAGAGCTAATGTTTCATTACATTAACGTCCCTTTCATCTTGATGTAAAAATAGTCCACACCTTAAATGTGCTATATGTAGGTTTTTAATGAAATTAATCTCTTTTTATTGCCTATGTGTGGAAGGGTTGTTGTTACCTCAAACTCCACGTAAGGATAAAAAAACAAAGTTTTATGTGCTGAAGCCTGACAGGCCAAACGAGAATCAAATCGACCTTGGGTTGAAAATACAGTCAGCATCCGAAAGGCTTAACATTATTGCAAGCATGTGAAATATATTGTTATCTTGTGCTTAAGTTGGCTCAAGTTAGATAACATTAGCTTGCTTGCTAACACTGCCCAGTTGCTGCTAACGTTATCTGGTGCAAATTACTACAGTTTTAGTATTTTGCAATTGCTCAGTTTAGAATTGACCAAGAGAAGTTGGCAAAAGACAACAAGCTGTACAAAGTATAAACAATTTTATTTATATGTACTAATAAATAAACAAGGACTGTTCTGCATCTGTTGGTCACGGGCTGGTCGGTTGCTCTGCACTGTGCATGCATACCAGTGGATACCAGCAGCAGCTCCTGCACATTTGCACACTGTAAACAGAAGGAAACAAGCAGAAACTGACCAGCAGCAACTTACAGCAATTTAGAAACATATCCACCCCGAATTCAACCTGACAGACACTGTACCAACCCACATAATACAAAATATATGCCCAGGGAAAGGCTTCAATAATATCTTAAAGACGTCTGGGGTCCCGTGTCCACTCCACAAGATGAAACGGCTGTGTCACCCGAAGCTGGTCTCCAAACCACGTTTTTTCAAGAAAACACACGTGAAACGGGAAATGATGCGAACCCACACACAAAACAGCTGTTGTTTGTTATTATAAAGATGGCAATTATAAAGACAAAGAATCTGGGTGAAAGGATGGATTAGCACACGCAGGTAGCAGGGGTTGTCTGAGCTACAGAGAGCTGGAGGGGAGTAAAAAGTGTTGCAGTGAAAAAGTAGCTGCCTGCTCTCATTGGCTGGATATGGATGTCAAGTCGGACGACTCCTCCAGATATTCGGCATGCTAGATATCTGGCAGACGTCGGCGATGTGTCAGGGAGCTGTTTTGATGCGTTGTTGAGTAGTTCACACATAACGACTGGCAGGTGCCAATCAATCGATGATATACCCCTGATCACAGCCTGATCACAGCCTGACGGTCGGCAAAATTGTACCTGGTTGCAATCTAAAAACTGCACCGCCAGTTTTCCTTCAACAGGTAAATGTTTCTGTTACAGGCAATCAACTTGCGCCACTTCCTATTTGAAGTGAATGCATAAAAAATCCGTGCTCTGCCCTCCTGAGTTCCAAATAACGTTCGCTGCAACATAACTTATAACATTGGGTTTCCTTTGACTACTCCACAAAAATCATCTAATTAGTAAGTAGCCTACTGCTTAACATAGAATGTGTAAGTTAAAAATGTATGGTGTGTATGACATCATCTCCCATTCAAGGCTTCACAGTTGAAATATAGTGACATCAAGTGGTGATGTTCTGTTACTTAAGACTTAACAACACTAACTTTTATGGTGCATACATTTATAATTCAACTATGCACTATCCACACTATGTTCAATCTAAGCTACATTTGACGTTTAGCACAACTGGTGCAACAGGCTGCTGCAGTCTGGTTTCCTGACTTTACACTCTGCTAGCTGGACCCTCCACTGCATAGCATGGGCCCCCAGTGATTTGCTGCGTGCCTTCTCTGCTGGACCTTGAGAGGCCTGATAAAAACCAAGTGTGATGGCACACCATCAAGACCCCGGGCAGCAGGGGAAGAGGAGCACAGTGCAGCCCTGAAACAGAACCAGATTGTTGAGATCTGGGAGGTATTACCTAGCCAGCACCTGGCCTGCATGGGTCCCACCCTTCTGTGTAACTCAATCTAAAAGCTTAACTCTGTCGAGCTACTGGCAGAGGTCCCCCATTAATCCAGTACAGGTGCCAAACTACCCAGTCTACACACTGCAGGGAGAAAGACACTTCAATACCTGTTAGAGATATTACATATTTCTTTCAATAGTTATTTATGTATAATAGATAGCTATAGAAATAATCTATTATATGTGCTTCCTAAATACACAAGATACAAAAGTTAATAAGAGAATAAAATAGAATAACCCCCTCTGAAATAAGGGAAATCAGGCAGGAGGTAATGCTTGGGGTTTTTTCAACAGAATGATGTGAAGCCTTTAAAAACCTTGAGGTCTTACTGATATGAGACAATACCCCACTTAAACTCCCTGGTCACTTCTTGCCCCTGGAAATTAAAGCTGATTCTAACAGTGCCACCATTGTGATTACAAATAATTTGACAGAGCGGCTAACAATCTTTAATATCCACTGATGACAGAATGGAATTAGCCGCATATTTCTCTCCAAACTTTCAATTTTCTTCCTTGTTGTGTAAGCCTGGGCCCTAATCCCATCTTTATATGGCTTGAGTATTAACCCCCATCAAAAACACTCACACACAGGTTGCCAGCCTGCTCCAGGGACTCCTGAGGTGTGTTTGTTCGCCAGCCTCAACATGGCCTTTGTTGGGCAGCTAAGTGTGTATGGGTTGGTGGGAGTTGGGGGTGGGGTACAGCGTACCAGCATGAGGGTTATTCAGGAGCCTGAGAATCAATCCAGTATTACAGTTAAGCCATGTAATAATTACCATCATTAGAGGTAACTGGAGCATGGAGATGACCAGCTGAAGCTAATGCTGCACGTTGCTTGATACATAATTCAATAATCCTGGAAATACATATTAACATTCCCCCCCAGCTGAAACCTGTCACAGCTTTGCCCTGCAGCTCCCTGGATCTGTGCTCTCTCCCAGGAGTTTACAAGGTCAACTTCCATATTTTCCCCCTTCCTTTCCAAGCACACTCTCAGAGAGGAAGAGAGAGGCTTTTACTGCAAGAATCTGTGTAAAATTAAATTACTGAGTTGGTTTTGGGGTAATTCAAATAATCACTACAATGCATTTCACACAGACTAATGTTGTTTTAAGAAGAGAACACACACAGTAGACACAGTACTGTGAAGATATGTATTTACTGGTTTTGGGATATGGGCAATTAGCAGATCTTATTAGCCATACTGTCCGTGTCTGATGGATGGAATTTGCCCGCTACATCTCCCTAGTTTAAAACACTTCATGCCTGAAATTGACAGAACATTTCATTACAGCGAGCATATCTGTTGCAATAAACAATGCCTGGTAATGCTTTAAAACCTTTACTCAACCTTCAGCTGCACCCTCTCAAATTAGACCCCTCTCAGTATGTTGTTATTGGCACGTAACTGCTGCAGATTTCTATCACAGGTCGGGTAATTCAATAAGCATGAGGGCATTCTAGTGATAGCCTCGAACCGATTCACTGGGTTATGTTATGGTTATTGTAATACTGTTTTAATTTGTATTTATGGGAAAAATCTGGGAGATATGCAGATAATAAACAGCAAGAAGTTCCAAACTCAAGCTGTTTTTTCTACCCCAGACTTTATGGAAAATGATTTTGTCATCCCTCACAATCAAATGTTTTAATGCATAACCGCAGAATTAAATGCAAATCCAGAGTTCCATGCAAACTGGGAGACATTAAACATGTATGTCTGAAATAATGTAAACCAATGCAGAGAAACAGTTAACTCTTTTTTACTGAAACTGAGAAAAATAAACTCAAGCTCTGTTGACCAGTGGTGGAATGGAACATCTGCTCAAGTACTGTACTTACGTTTAAGGAATTTAACTTCGGTATATCCATTTTATGCAATTTTAGACTTTTACTTAATTATATTTCTCAAGCAAATTATTTTTTATTTTTTTAACTTACCATAGAAATAGCATCTTTTAGGACTTCATAAGGATCTGTAAGGGTGTAATTTCCACTAGGCCTTCACCAAAAACTCCTACTCTAAATCAAAATGATGTGTCTACAGTTTGTTTTACTCACTAATGTCTCTATGAAACGTGTCCTCTGACTGTACAGCTTTCAAAATACCAATATGACAAGGTCTGAGAGTTAACAAAAATGTTTATGAGCTCATGTAGGTCACCTTTAATTGCTAATGTATGCTCACAGCAAGGCCAGGTTCAGACCAGCATTAGCTCTGCATTTCAAAAAGGAAAAAAACTAGGGTGAAGAAAAAAATGTAATACAAATTACAACAGTGTCCTACCAACATCAGTCAGAGACGGGGACAGTGGACTTACATTGGCAATTTAGGTAGCCAATTCATCACAGTGTGTGGCAAACTTTATGAACAGCTTCAGTATTATAAAGCAGTTTTATTTACCCAACAGTATATAAAGTACTTTAAATGACCTATTTAACAGATAATGTACTTCAAATGCATACACATAATCAGTACTAATAAAACATTACAATAACAAGGTGGAATCTTGCATACTGAGTACTTTTAAGAAATACATTTGAATGATAAAATGTCTTTAACTTCAGTAAAACTTGCAAGACTTTCACCTCCCTTTGACCTATCTGCTGTTCTCATTCGGCAAGCCTGAGTATAAAATATATCACATGCAGAAAATTAGAATGTTTTAAATGCCTTGTTTTCAGTCCGTGAAATCTCTGGTAGTTTAACCCTTCTGCTTATGTTTACACCTGCAGCAGAATACACATCCACTCAGTCGGAGGGATCAGCCAGGAATTTGGCCGGCTAATTGGGTCTTAACTTTTTAGAGCGAGAGAGAAAGAGAGAGAGAGGGAGGGAGAATAGTCCCTGGCAGGCTTTCGCCTGAGTAAAGGAAGAGGAAAAAAAGTCTGTTTTGAACTCTCTTCGCCTTAATTTCCTCTGCAATGAAAGAGAAGGAAGATTAATGAAATATCCCCAAATCCATCCTGTTTCATTTCTATTAAATCAGTAGTGAAATTCAAGCATCCTGCCCAGGCAGAGGAGGGGGAACTCTGGGATAAAGTTTCCCCATGCTGCTAAACAGACTCAGGCTGCATTCTGGTGGTGAGCGATGATATTTTGAGAATTCAATTGTTGCTGAAGTCTTTGTATCAGGTTGCACTTTGATTCCCCCTCTGACTCAAAGTTATTTAATTATGCAGGGGTCCATACAATGTTTGAGATAAATAAGACATATTCCATGAACCAGCCATTCTTCTTTTACTCTGACTGGCAGTTGCAGAAAAAACTACAACTTTCCATAATTGTCCCTGTTGGATCAATAAATAATAGCAGCTATTTCACATCCTTTGCATTTCAGTTTGTGTATCCAGTCAGTACGAGCAGTTGCACTGAGTAGGTGTAGTGTCAATACAATACAAACTGCATCTTCCTCAGTGGAGTCCAATGAAACAGTGAGATGAGGCAATTGAAGCGAATGGAGCTGCCAAATCCCATCTCAATTAGAATGGACTAGTAAGTAGCCCTGTATTTAATCTGACAATAGAGGAAGCCGGGGAACAAACCTCTTAAAGCACTAAAGCCTTTAGACCTGCAGCTGTGTGTCTCTGTGTGTGGGTGTGTGTTTTGGGGTGTTGGGAGAACAAGTACGAGGGAATCTGTGGAAGACATGTACAGCCTATAAGGAAAGTTTAAAGCTATACCAATTCATATTTTTAGTAACAGTGGGTCAAACGATGATGTGTAATGTGAAAGAGATCACTCACAGAGAAATAACAGCCTCTCTATAGTTCCACTCAGGTCTGCTGAGCTTTTTAGTCTCTTCCAGCTCATTGTTTTCATTTTAAATCAGGCAACTTTACTGTTTTGGTTGAGTCTCAACCTCATTTCCAGCCACAGCAGCTGTTTTCAGCAAAAGCCTATGAATGCTACCAGCCCAGCACCAAGCAACAGATAAGCTAGCAAGAGCTGAAAGTACTCTGGCCTCTTCCACAGTTAGATAGATGTTTTAATATGCAGTATATTGAATTATTGGATTATTATCGCTGATTAGCATGTAAACAGCACTGTAGTGAGCTCATTTTAACTACTTAAATGCTTAGATTTAGTATTGCACTGCAGTAAAGTGGAGAGACTCAAATAGATTTAGTGGGATTAAAAAGAAGAATGGTCACTGTAAACCACTGTAACTCATTAGCACATTTTTGTTTGACCCTGCCTGCCTGGTAAACGATGTCTTTCAAACTTTCAAAGCCTTAATGATGCAAATGCACTGATATATCGTTAACAATAATGTCAATGACATTTTCATTTTATTCTTATCATGGCAGCAATTATTCACATTCGATATTTCTGGATTTAAAGAGATAGAAATTAAATGAAATTTTAGTTTAATTCATGATTTCATTTCAATATTGGAAGCCATTGCCTTTCACAGAATGAATTCTGAAGATGCATCAAATGGAAATTCTCAATCACAGTAACCCTAAAACTGTAGTATTCACTGTAAATGTAGCCACATCATTTTTACACATTTCTTCAGATCTCTTCTTTTAACAATCCCTTACGTATTTTTCTGTTGGTTTGAACATGTCAAAAGTAAATGAGCGTGAATGCATAGCACTTAAAGAACATAAGTGGGAAGAAACAGTATTGGACTGACAGTTGGCCGCTGATTAGTTTTCAGAGGAACACACACACACACACACAAATGATATACTGTACTTGTGAAGGTCTCAGCCAGCAGATCCTCTCCTTGGATGATTTTCCTCTTCTTCTGATCCCCAACATGACATTTGGTTCTCATAAGTATAGAAAACCCAGAACAGGCACACACTCAAAGGAGCCACCACCATCAGCTCTACTCCTCCAACCTAAACTCTGCACTCTGTCATTTGGAACAATAATAAACAAGCGCTGAGGAGAGCAAAGAACCTGCTGAAATCTATTACAAGGGAACAGTGTGGTTATATGGCTGTGGAGGGTAGAGGGGGGAGCACTTCAAAATCAGTGTAATTCCAAGTGCCATGCTGATCTGGGCCAGGCTTGCCACATACACTTATCTGATCCTTACGGGTGGTCTGACCAATGTTGCCATGTTAGGGTCTAAACCTTGCAGATCTAGATGTCTTCTCTTCTCTTCTCTCTCCAGCGTTCTCACCGTGTGGATTTCGACCAAGCCTGCAGGAACGATCAGAATGATCTGAAAGGGAGGGAAGAGGTTTATATGTGGTTGTGGACTGGGGCTTTTTTAAATGTTGCTGTTTTCTATTTGCTTGGTTTTAGAGATGAATGTATTTTTCTAAAAGATAACACAAAACATAAAATGTCAGGGTTTTTTCTCTGGCAATTGATGTTTAGCAGGCATAAAA
The DNA here is from genome assembly GCF_014851395.1 of Micropterus salmoides. Lineage (NCBI taxonomy): Eukaryota > Metazoa > Chordata > Actinopteri > Centrarchiformes > Centrarchidae > Micropterus > Micropterus salmoides. The sequence continues at coordinate 31,417,958 of NW_024041039.1, forward strand.
TGTTAAATGAAACCACTGAGGTTTAGCTAAAGTGTCACTATGGAGGGAAAGGCAAAATGTCTCACCATCAAACAGGGAAGAAAAATCTACTTGGAAAAAAAAGTCAGAACACATATACATACATGTATATGATGCATATTTTTCATATTTAAATTATTTAATCGAGGTATGGTGGAAGTACGAAAACTCATATAAATGCTAACTTTTTTTTTTTTCAATTTCCAAATGATGTGGGGGTGGAGGGGCAATATACACTTATGACCCAGTATTTCAAAAATCAGTGTCACCCGGATTGCACTGAACTGAGAGAATGATAGATGTACAGAGGTTAATAGATGTTAAAGGGGCTATATGTAGTATTTTTAATGAAATTAGTCACTTTTTTCTTATTGCATAAAAACACATAACACACACATAAAAACGATCTACTTGCTGGGTTTTACTGTCACTTATCTATATGTTATATCTCTGCCTTGTGGGAAGAGATATAGAAGTTTCAGCTGCAGCACCACCAGACTGTGGAGCAGCTTTTTCCCCTGAGCTATCAGACTCTTAAACTCTAATTCATCCTCAGCACTGCTACAGTGATGATAGTTTATTTCTGTTTACATTTACATTTACTCATTTGGCAGACGCTTTTATCCAAAGCGACTTACATTAGAGGAACAACATACAAGCATCAACAGAGTATCAAATACAGATCTACAACTGACAATACATACTAGTAAGAGCTCATAGTACATATCACATCAATCATTTTTATAATTGCTTCTATATTAATGTATATTGTCTGCTACATAGCAGAAGGGAGTTACAAACTTAATTTCACTCTATAACCTGTTATATTGCGACAAAATAAATCTACCTACCTACCTCTGACAGCCAGTATGCCAATTCCTATGTGAAAACTCCAGGTCAGATTTTCCCTGGAAATCCATTGGCTGTGATCTGCATGTGCACTCCTGTGCCTCTTGCCTGTTGAATCTGAACTGTACAGATACACTGTAGTCCACTAACACCATAAAACGACCGGCTCTCAGCACAGCACAAATGCCACGTAAGGTTAAAAACCAACAACAAAGTTTTATGTGCTGAAGCCTGTCAGGCCAAACAAGAATTGGATTGACATCGGTTGAAAACCATGTCAACCATCAGAAAGGCTTGAGTCACAGAGAGACCTCCACTTTGTTTTGGCACTGACAAAAACCGTCACAGAGCTGACTTTCATCCTATTGGACAGGTAAACTAACATTACTGCAAAGCATAGGAAATATAGTGTTATAGTATTCTGTGCTTTAGTTGGCTCAAGTTAGATAATTTTAGCTCGCCAACTAACGGCAACCATTTGCTAACGTTATCCTGTGCAAAATACTACAGTAGTATGGTTTTATACAGTAACGTTACTTCACCAACTAATGTGATCATCAACAAAAAACAAAAGTGTCGGATTTTTCTGGCTCATGCGTATGAGCACATGTACGGGCACCACTAGTGGCTGCTGAAAACTACATATAGACCCTTTAAAATAATAACATCTATGTCTATATTACACTGTCTCTGTTATGTATGTTGTTACGACCCAGCTCTCAAGCTGCAACAAAAGAGGAAGCTGCACCTGAGCTTAACAATAATAAACTAAAATTAATACAAGCAACAAAGAATTAACAATGAGGTGTGGAAATCAGTCTTATCAGTAGTGTGAGATGGTGCATGTGTGCAGTGATCAGCCTGATATATTTTGTGTGTTGTCAATGTAAAAACAGAACAAAACTAGATTGCATGGGGGGTGCAGGAACCAACACTGACACAGACACAGGCCCAAGGCAACAGAGCTCTTGGGGCCGTCATAATGTTTCATCCACTGTCTGTCTTTATTTAACCTTAAGACACACATGTATCTCAATTTGTAGTCTCCCAACCTTTTTATATCTAATCTAATTCATTCATCTGAGCTAATATGTCAATATCGACATCTAACTGTATGTCTAAGGTCAAATCTGCATCATGAATAACATCTGTATAACTTCCACCTAAACAAAAACTTATGGCATTTCATCATGTCCTGTAAAGCATTCACTTTAACTGAGCTGTAACTTAGAGTGTTCCACTAAATTTATCATTACTGCCCTACAGGAGAAATAAGCCGTTCTGACACTGGCTTCAGCAGCTGGTGGGCTGCGTTACACATGAAAAAATCAAAGAGGTGAATCTGATTTCAGGCTGCAGGAAACCAGCACTAGCCTTTGCAGTGAACCCAGCTGGCTTAATGTATGGTCTTTGTGTAGTCTCTGCAGAAATGGACATGCATATGAACAACTCCCCAATTTGTCTTGCTCTAGATGACAGATGAGAGCGGCTGATCAAACTAGCTTTTTTAGAGCCCCATCCATATGAAAATAATTATAGAGGAAAGCTGAGGAGAGCTAATACATAATCAATACAAATCTTAACATTAACAAAAGTTTTTTTCCCTCACTGTCCTCTTCTACCCTATTTTTAATTCCAAAGACTGTCTTTTGCCACTGAAAAAAATCACATTGATCACATTTTGAGTGTACGGAACCCCTGAAGTCCCAAAAAACAATATATTCTTTTAAAGTTTTGTCCATAAGATCCATGTCTTGCATTTGTTTCTAAAGATCATAACTTGTGGGCTTCAGATATAGATCTTAGTTGCACTCGAAAACGGTTTTTTTTGGGTAGAGTTGTGATCTCAAGTTGAAAAATGTGCTCTACCTGGTTAGGTTCAAAAAGCTTGTGTGGCAAAAGCTTCCAGGCAACCTTTTCAGATGGCTCCCTTCCCGGAAATCTGTGGCCAAAAATTCCCTCTTGACACGTGAGTGGGTGAAGTTTTGAAAGGAAATAGTATTTTGTTGCTGTAGGCCTACTGTAGTTTAGTTTTTGAGACAGAGAGTGACAGTCAATTCTTGACAATGGCAACAGAAGTTTGATTGCAGTAAGATTCACTTACTAGCATTTTCTAGCACTTTTAACTGCATCTAGCGGTTTTTCTCAACAGAGTTTGCTTAAGTCAAGTCAACTCAATTTTATTTACATAGCCCAATATCACAAATCATATATTTGCATGATGGGGATTTACAAACTTAATTGTCTTAGGAACTAACATGAGCATCTCCAGTGACAACCAAGCAAATTCAATGGAGGCTGTGGAAGTGCATGAGGTGCAGTTGCAGTTTATTTGTGTGTGTGTGTGTGTGTGTGTGTGTGTGTGTGTGTGTGTGTGTGTGTGTGTGTGTGTGTTTGTTTGTTTTTGTCAAACTAGTCTGAGCACTTTTAGGTTTTATAAAATTATGCTATTTGTTTTGTTTTTACCAAAACAGAATGTTGCTCTAAATAATTTTTTTTTCTTTATTAAATCCAAACAAGATGATTGATTTGTTGTTGAAAGTTTCAATGAAAATACATACCACTAACAGCAAAAAAACTAACAAAAAATGATTCAACAGAGCCAAGTTAATGTGTACTAATGGCTGTGGACATTGGCCACTTTGGTTGTAAAGTTTCTTCTTTTGTTTGCATGCAAACAATGCCTAGAAGAGGGCAACTGTTGTGGTATTGCACTAAAACACAGATTTGCCAGTTTGATTTAGTTCTACAAAGATTGTAGTGCAAATGATGCGTTATTTTATTTTTTCATTCATCAAAAAAATGTTCTGTTATTTGTAAAATAGGTTTTAAACCATAAAAATAGATGTGAAATACCAAAATGTCTTAAAAAGAGTCATATTCAAGAATGTCATAACTGCACATTTTTAAACTTAAAAGACCACCAAAGCACCTGGAATAGTTCTCCTCTCGTTCTCCATGACATCCCTTGGAGATGAAAAGTCATACCAGATCCACAACAGTAAATACATTTTCCTGCAGCTACAAAACCTCTGACATGGCAAATGGCTTTGCATTGGCAGGCAATTTTAACACACTCATATCTCAAAACAAGCAATATAAAAGTTTCTTATTCCTGCATGACGCTTGGGAAATATCAAGTCTCTGAGCGAGAAATGAAAGTTAGAGGTGCATATCAGGCACAGGCTATCTGTTACACAGAGTAATGGCTCAGCCTGTCCGCTGTAATTCCACAAATCACAAATTTGATAACAGCATGTCAGTAATGAATAAAAAAATCTATTCATTTTGTCCACTGTATCTTATGAAAGCGCCATCAGCACAAACATGCACCTCCCCATTTACTGAATATTGCTCTAGGCCTCAGCCTCGGCTGGATTAGATTGTATTGATAGAGAGGATGTATTGGAGAAAGAGAATTAAGGGGGCACGCCTCCTGCCATAATGCTTAATTTGCTTCATATTCATTTCATGTGGTCCAAGTTCCTCCATTTGCTGTTATTTTTCCTCACGGCAGACTTTCATTCAATTTTATTTCTTTTAAATCAGGAGATCTTCCATTTTAGGAGAGAGGAAATGTGATCATGGCACTTGCTGTGGAATTCAATGCTATATTGTCATCTTGTGAAGTAGCATTCTGCACAAATGAGAGAGCCAAGAAAAACATTCGAGTAAGATACAGAGACTCCCTATAATTTAAAGTGAAGACAGTGGGTAGTTGTATTACTTTCTTCTTTGGCTTATTTATATACAGAAAATACAGATGATGACTCTTTACCCTAGAAACAGTCCTGAGTCTAACTGCAGACATATAAAGGTGGGTTATGCTTGAACGCAAGATACTGAACTCCGAATTGCCCCTGGTGGCTGTTCCAGTGCATGAGTGTGTGTGAATGGTGAATATGCAGATGTAAAAGTGCTTTGAGTGGTGGAAAAGACTAGAAAGGCGCTATACAATTATGGAGCATTTAATGTTAAGAAAATTTTCGCCCCAAACATAACAGCTGGACCTTTAGGGCAGTTTATTTGCAACAACAGCCATTGTACCAAATATGCAGATATTAGCTGTAGCTAGCTCGCAAAGTACAACGTTATTTCATTTGTTTTTTCTCTAGACACCTCTCGTGATTTGGTTGTCCTTATATGTTCATGAATTGGAGTTATAAAGCCTCAGGATAAGTGCAAGGTTTTTGCTCAAAGCAATGTGGCTGTACCCTTGCCATTAACACTACTAGTCGCACCAGTCATTTCTTTTAATAGAGCAGGCCACACATCCCCATATCAAGAAGCAATATGATAAGTCAAAGAAAAATACAACTTAAAGACACCCTAAATATAATAGGACCTAGTGTTAACATTACAAGATTAAGTTCTGGGCTGTCAAAAGTCACAGCCCCGCCTGCTCAGGTGTGTTGCATCTCACACCAGGTATCAACTCCTCCCACCAATTATCTACATTAAAGGGACAAAACACAGCAAGATACAAACAAGAGAGAGCCCAAACCTGGGGCCGTAACAGTGAGTTAATGGTCATTATTGACTATACTTCCATGCTCCAGTGTTTTTGTTGTCTTCAGTTTTACAAGTATAAGTAAATATTTACAAGATACAAGTGAGAGGGGTTTTTACTTGAGCTGAACAGGCTGCAGAGAATTTCCAAAGCTTGCTCATCAGCAGTTGGAGGAAACGCGGAGATATGAAGGCCTATTGAATTTCACTGTCAGGTCTGACCAGTTACAATCAAACCTGAAGCAGCAGGGGCAGATCACCTCTATAGCTGGGCAGTGATCTCACACACACAGAGACGCTGGTTGATGTCACCATCAACATGCTTCTCAGCCATTTCACAACCTGATAACCGGGAGAGTACTGTCGTAACCTGGAAATTTGTGCTCAGACCAACCACTTCGAACACTGAGCTAAACCAACCTTGAAATTTGGACTTGATTGCATGGCTGCGTGCCAACTACAATTGGCCATACTGGAAGTTGATGGTAGACTGAACCATAGCGTAGACATCATAATGCATATAAATGCAGTTCACATAATTTTTAACTTGTTGTCCACCCCCATCGTAGAGGGCTTTTGCATTTAAAGTCTAAAGAAAGGTTGGTGAAATAAAGAAGAAAAGTGAAGTCTTAATGAATACGGGCCAAGCCCATCCTAACCATCCTCCCTTCAGCAGCATGTCAGAGGTTTTCTTAAGTTTCCGATGACTCTACAAGCCGAGCAGAAGCAGGGGAAAGGGAGACGGGCTGAAGAATAAAGTTTCCATCCCACCTACCATGTGGTGCCCGCACCGGGCTCGAGCCCACTGAACTCCATAGCCACATTTATCCTATTACCCCAATCTACTGGGATCCACTTCATACATTCACAAACAGTCGGAAAATATGCAATACGATGGAATTGACAAAAAGCCACAGTTGTGGTGCATATCATGTTCGTGAATATAATTCTCATCGATTTGGGCTGCCAAACATCTCAGACCGGCTTAATACCTTTATATCAAATCCCTCTAAAAGCGTATAATTTCCAGTGATTGCTAACACTTGCGGCCTACTTACATTCACATTGACAACCAAGCTGTGGCACAACTCCAGAGAACATACTCTGTCTCTAGTGTTTCCTTCTGTTGCCAGCTTTATTCTGCACAGCTTTAAGTGGTGGCTGTGGAAAAGGGAGGAAACAAAGAGTCATTCTCAGACCATGTGTGAAGTTAATGTAGAACCTTTTTCACGCTGTTCAGCTTCTGAGTGGGAGAAACTAGCTTGCTTTAAGCTTTTTTCAACCTGCGCAGAGTCAGAGTTGAGAAACTGCAGAGCATTTTACATTATCCCTTTGAATGACCATGTGACATCTAAGCTGTCAGTAATGTTTTGGATGAATCTCTCTGAGGCTATAAGACAGAGTGAGATTGATTTACATTTCCTCTAAGACTCATTGACTGTAGTAGGCTACTCTACTAGTTAAGATTTTGTATGCTGAAAAACTAATAAATTGGGCTGAAGAGTATGGAGGCCAAAAGTGTCCAAAATTAAATAAATAGATAATATATTAAATTGAAGAAATCAGATGAATAAACAGAGACAAATATATTTATTTAATTCTGAGCATTTTTCTTTCTTTCTCTGTCAATCACGACAAGACGACAGAGAGAGATATGTCATTGGCTGGTCTTCAGACAGAAACAGCAGCATTACTGCATATTTAGATTTTATTACTTAACATCTTTTAAATTGCAACATTAAAAACATTGTTTTAAAACCTGGTATTACTTATAAAGTGACAAATCATTCATTACAGAGTGAAAAACTGCTATTACCAGTTCCTATCAGCAGTGTTTTATAAGCTCTTCAATTTCACCTGCAATCTATATGGGTAGAAAAATTATAGATTAAACTTTAAAAAAGATGGATTCCATTATATATCCATGGCTTTTGACCATGTCCACCAGGGTGCAAGCTGGTGTCGAAGAGATTCGACTAGCTTCTGTCTTCTTCTGAACGCCAACACAGTCTCGATCCCTACTCGTCAAATGTCTGACGCATGGTCAAGGCCCTTTGTCGTCGCTTTTTAAAGACTTGGGTAGCCCTTTTGCATCAATTATTGACGTTTAGGGATCCACAGTCAAGTTAGCAATGCTTAGCAACAATAAATATGCAATATCCGGTTACACTTTCAAGATAAAACGTAACGTTTCGATACATTGCCATGTTGAAACGCGCATAATTAAAGTCGTGAAACGTTGCAGAAAGTACTTGGTTGGGTTTAGGCAACAAAACTACTTGGTTAAGGTTAGGAAAAGATCATGGTTTGGGTTAAAATAGCTATGTATGTCAATTAAGACTTAAGTTAACTAACGTTAATGTCAATTTACCTCACTCGCCTAAATAAAAACTTAAAATAAATAAATAAATAAAAAATTTAATGTTTTGTTTCGCACGGGACACAAACCCTGTTCTCCTGCTTCAAGGTCCGGGTTCTGGCCCTCTATCCACCCCAATCACCTCCTTACTTTGTCTTTTCTCTTAAATATCATACTTGCCTTTACCATCAAAAACTGACACAACAGGGCTTCCCTCAATACGTCGAACTATGACGTCAAAGGGATCCCTAGTGCGTCACAAACTGACGATTATGGCTCTTGACCAAGCGTCCATATGTGACGACTTGGGAGTGAGACCGGGTTGAAATGGCACCTGACTGAATAGCCCTAGAGCCAAATACCACCCAGCCACGCCCGTTAACAACAGCTCTCTTCTCATTGATCAGTGCACTTGGTATAGTTGCTAGGATAGTATTTAGTGGCCAGGAAAATAGGCCCCAAGGATAAGTCGAACCGAACATCTTGCACCAAATGGTTCGAAACGAATACACATACCTTTACACCCCTAGCGTTTGAACACATCCACCGGCATCAGTGGACATGTCATGAGTCCGAGCTCAAATGGAGAAAAGAATCACCAGCAGTCTCTGTTTTCAGAAGCTCTGCCTTGGAGTTTCCCAAAAAACAAAGACCCAGGCACAGACTATATGAGAAAATGTCCTGTTCACAGCTACAACATTCCATCAGTGAGTGAGGAAGTGGGTGTGATGTTTCAAAGTCCTGGTCAGAATTCAACAAAACTCTGCTGACTGATGTGTCTTGCCATTTAATAGGCAGATTTGGCATCTTTGGCATCACCTCTCCCAGATTTGGAAAAATAATGAATTCTCATTCCGGTCCTGTGTACTGAGGCTATTAGAGTACAAGTACAGCCTAAATAAATAAACAAAACATTAAATAGATTATTGTACTTCAGATAATATGACTTAAAGGTTCAATGTGTACATGTTAGTGGCATCTAGTGGTGAGATTGCAAATTGCAACCAATGGCTGAGTCCACTGCTGAACCTTCCCTTTCCAAGTGAGTGGGAGAAGCTACGGTGGCTGACACAGGACAAAAGATGACGTCATCTGAGTCAGCGGAGTAGCCAGTCAAGCAATTTCAATTCTCCTCTTAGAGAAGTAGTAATATTACTACTTCTTCTTCTTCTTCTTCATACATATTCAACCTAGTGACAAAACGCGCTCTGTAGAGCAATTTGTCCATTTGGGCTACTGTAGAAACATGGTGCAAAATGGCGATGTCCTTGTAAGAGGACCTGTAGTTTTCCCTTTGCATTTTCTCATAGCCAGCTTCTACATACACTACAGGTCAGGAAATGGCTCATTCTAAGGTAGTAAAAACATAACAGTTCATTATGTAAGGCCTTCATATACCACTGAAAACATAGTTATGGATCTTATATTGCATTTCTATCAATAGATCCTCCTAAATATTGCACACTGAACCTTTAAAAATTAAATTAAACCAAACTTTGAAAATGAATACAACAAAAATTACTCGTGCATTAATTTTGTTACTGTTTTTTTATTAAACAGAAAGTGAGAAGATTAAGTTCAATAATAACATTTTAAAAGAAAAGCAATTAATCGTGTTTATTACAAAATATCTCTGGATGTGGATTGTCTATATTATTTAAACTCAGAGATGTATTTGAAAAGCTTTCTTACGGTCGCCCAGATTTGACAGCGAAATGTGTGACATTATGCACACAAAAATTGACTTTTTATTTTATGTGGACATGACAGATGTCTACAATAGGTATAGGTGAACAAGTGAACACACCTGTTTCTGAAAGACAATTGATGATGACATTTCACATTAGTGCTATCAACTAATTAGCCTAAATTTGTCAAGTCATATTAGGACTTTATTTTAAAATGTCAGGTTTTCTCTTGGCCTCATATTCTCGTTTGCAAAATAAATTTTCTACCCTTACTGCTATGTAATGATGACCAGGATGTTTATCTATCACCAGCAATGTTCTGTTTATTTAAACGCTTCTAGCAGTTTTTATGCACTTTTTGACACATTAGTTCCATCTGGGTCCGTATTTATCAAGCATCTCACAATTACTCATAAGAACAATGCTAAGAATTGACTTAAGAGTAAAAAACATTCTTCGCTCAAAGTTGCACTTAAAAGTTAGTTATCAAGCATCTCAGTCTAATTTAAGTGAAGTGTAGGAATAATTCTTGAGTGCCAATAATTGTGCCTACTGCTCCTGGGAAGCCAAGAATTGTGTTTGTTTCTGTTGGATTACGAGGGGTGTTGTTGGGAAGTCGATGAAATGCGTGACAGTGTAACTGTAAGTGCCATAATTGCTTCCACGACAATTCGGCTTATTGAAGGTTGCGATGTCTTTAAATCATAAGCATTGCATTACAGTGGCAAAGAAGTGAGGCGTCATCACCACCTTCAATTCAGTTGAAAACGCATTGCTGTGTAAAGCCCGTGGTGAGGTGACGTCCCTCACCAACCCTCTGACAAAAATGATGCCTGCTCTGTCCAAACGATACTGTCCAAATAACTGTGCGTCGTCAAATCATTCAGAAATAATATTCCACAGTGCCATCACAAGCCCCTACTGGTAACTCCTAATCACTTGAGAGAACTCTCGAGCTTTCTTAAATAACTAGGAGAGTAAGAGTGATTCTTAGCTTTAAGAAATTTAATACGTTTGAAAGTAGGAGTATATTTCATGAATTCTCAGCACTTAAGACTAAAATGGCACATAAATACCAGCCCTGATTTGCTGATTTATTTACTAAATCAGTAGCATGAAAACAAGAAAGTATTCCCAAAAGTATGTAATATTTACTTGTGCATTTGTGATCACACTCACTAAGACTGTGTTCACATCTAACAATTATCTGACTGTGATCTTTATTCACAACTTGACTACAACTACAGGTAGAATTTCATTTGGATTCATTAGGATGTTACTCACCACTCAAGTAGTCTTTTCAGTAGAAACATTTGTACTATGACACAATAGATTGCTGTTGGGTTCCCATTTCCTACTGACAGTCAATGTTTCTTTTAACCATGACAATGAAGATCCCCTTATCTTAATTAAGTAGTTATTATAACCAAACCATGACCTTTACCTGACTCTAACCATGTTATTTTTGTGTCTAAACCTAAACAAACTTTAGATCAGAAAATTGCTTCACACTTTTATATGTAATCCTGTTAGTCAGTTTGAAACAATGTATTTTGTTGTTAATTTTGGAGATCTCGTTTTGGTTTCATCATGTTGTTTGTTTTTATGAAAGCCATAGCTATGGTTAAGGTATATTATGAAACACATTCTACAGAAACCTGATTAATCATATACATCAAGTATACCTTTCATTACACAGGAAAGTCTAACAATAACTCATAACTTTGACTATTTTCAATCCAACCGACTGTTTCTGTCAAGTGCTCAGTTTGACCTCAGACAGACATAGGGCAGAAGCTGTTGACTCTGAGTTTAACTCCTGTGTGTTTACAGCTAACGAGATTATGTGGAACGCTCGCAGCCTCCCACTTTGCCCTCCCACTTCCTAGCGGATTAATGTCTGTTGTCTCACCATTATGTTAAGCAGCCACATTAAGTGTTTTTTCCTATTTCTAATAGTCGCAGTTAAAGACTCACCTCTCTGCACTAATGAACCTATGATTAATTAAAATATGTCACCCAGAGCACTGCTGTGGCTGGGTATGTGGCTAGGCTCGGGGTGGGGGGGGGGAGTAGCGGGGGGATTGAAATGAATTGGCTTCAAGGTTAGAAAAGTCAAAGGCAGGCGAGCAGATCCAGCTCCCATTACATCATTTTACCCACATGCTGAGTTGGGACTCAGTGATGTCACTCAGTTTACTCAGCTTCCAGGCCATTTGTTTGCCTATGAGTAGCCCCTTTGTTTATTTTCATAATTTTGAATATCACTCTTTGCCAGTTTTACATCGACTCTAAAACTCAATTAGCTTAATGTCTCTTGCATTCTACCAGCACTGTAAGCCCTCGAAAAGTGCCCATTAAAACACCATTTCTGACGCTTTGTTTGCTTTGCAGGGCTCAATTATCAGTGCACCAGCACCTTTTACAGGACCCCTGGCTGTAAGGTTTTAAGAGCTCCAGGAGAGGTTAGATCTGTGATTTTTCTAGGGCTTTCCAGGAGGAACCTTGGGGGGCGCTAAACACCTTCACTGCTGCCAATGTGAAAGTCTCTAAACACACAAAACATTTTTTTAGGGCCCTGAAGACGTAATTTCACAGAACAACAACCTCCCTCTTCTTGATAACTGTTAGCCTCCAGATGACTGAAATTATACATCTCAGATGTATTCCAAGAGCATTAATTGAGGGTGTAGGTATAGTATCATGACCTGCCTCCAGGGGTGCTCCAATAGCAGATGGATCGGGTTCAAATTATCTGGCTGTCTTGGTGACTTAGGATGTCAAACTGATAAGATACTATGACTGTATCCACAGAGTGCACAATAATACAACATAATCAAGGAGGAAAACTGTACTTCCTCATACCGAGCCTTATACTTATTACCTCACCCAAGGTAATTGTTAAATTCCGCAGGGACATATTTTGAGTGAAGGCATCAGCATCATGCTATAAATTCTTCCTATGATTTGAGGAGTGGGGGAAAAAAAGAGATTGAAAGTCCAAGTTCAGTGAAAGTGCAGGCCAAAGCAGGGGCCTGCAGCCTGCTCTGGGTTTCATCTGATTTGCGGTGGCAATAAAAAAAATGTCTTTTTAAATCAACAGGCCACATGCTGGTCGCCTCAGATGTGTTTTGGATAGAAAATAGGATTAATGTGCTGAAGTGTGATTAGAATGGTTAAACACAATTAATTGGATCAGACTCCAGTCGCCTAGGGACCTGGGAGGCGGTGGTGGAGGTGGAGTGTATCTGTGTGTTTGTGTGTCTGTGTGCGTCAGGGTGTTTTTGGACAGATTCCAGCTGAACCAAGTGAACAAAGCGCACTAACTGTCCAGGACTTTCCATGTCCTGTATGTGTGTGTGTGTGTTGTGGAGGTGTGTGTGTTTGTGCATGTGCGCACAAGTGCCTTTTCCCTTTGCATTTTCTCATAGCCAGCTTGTCTCAGAGCAGATTGAACACAGCTGAGAATGTTGGTCTAGGCCTGCAGCGCACCATCCTGGGGGAATAGGCAGGAACCACGAGGCTGGACTTGGCTCGCCCCGCGACGGCTGAAAACTGCCATGCACCCAGGGCAGGGGTCCAGGTGGATCGACTGGGGAGAGGGGAGTAATTTGGGGGTTATTTAAAATGATCTATTAAACCCCTGAACTTTAATCAGGGTTGCTACTATACTGACAGCCATGATTTACCTACAAATCAGTAGAATAAGGATGGGAGGGGATGGATAGGCTCAAAATGGGACCACTTCATCTGAATTGTTTTCTAGGGCAATGGGGTTAGGGCGTTAGCGTTGATGAGGCCTGAGGAAAAACAACGTTAGCTCTTAAGAAATCTGCATTCCTTTCCAAATGCAACAGCTCAACATCATCCGTGTCTGGCTGTTGACAAAGAAATTTCTTTATTATCCTTTTCCATCAGCGTAGCCTCCTGGTATTAGCTTGTCTAGGCTGAGAGAATATTCGGCACAGTGGATAGGCATCCTTGGTCTTGTCAGCATGAACCAGATTACACCACACAGGGAGCAGCCCCCCACTTGTTTGAGTTATGTGTAAATACAGGCCTGCTCTGACAGACAACGAAAGTCAAACTGGTTTAAGGAAGGCCGACACAGCCAGAAAGCAGAACCGAGCTCTCACAGGTCATTACAACTGCCTGGCCTGTCACTGGGGTAATTGAAAAACCACAGGGGTGTGATGTAATCCACCGCCACATTACGGCCAAGTACACACATAAATATACAATCATCGCAGAACAAGGACCAGGACAAACCAATAAACACATAATCATGAACATGGTGAACCTGTGGGCAACCAGTTTCATAAAAAGGTCTTGGCTAGTTAATATTGTTACTGATCAAACAAACGTCAATTTAAGAATATCTCCATTTCAGAGACACGAACCACTCTAACCACTGTTTACAGCCGAAATATTTGTTTTTTTTTCCATGACTTGTTTCCTGTACAAACCATTGTTAGATAAAAAAAAAACCCTCATCTATAAATATCAAAATCACCAAAATTAAAGTTCACCCCTTCAAATTTTATATTCAATCTTCGACTGCAGCAGCTCTAAGGGTTAGATTGCTTCACATAAACTAGTTTGTACATGTCATCCAACCATGTCTGCCCACAAAAGTGTTGGCACTGGCACACTTGCCTGCCGATATAGCCTCCTCCTGGCTGCGTCCCACTGCCTCCCTGATCTTTCTCCAAACATTCTGTGGTAATACACAGAATGTTGTGTAGTCTTGACACGATAAATTGTGGGGATAACAGCGTATGCCGACATTCATGGTTGTACTCTGTTGTACACATACAAAGTGACAGAAGTAGTGAATGAAAAATGAGAGCTTGAGAGAGAAGGTTAAACTCCACCCACCTTCACACTGCCACATATAGAAAGCTATGAAGAAAAAACTATATTCCATACATCATTCTTTATCTTTACTTGTTGTTTTGTATTGTTTTACTTTTTCTCTAAGTTCAGATAGACCACTTCTTTCTGAGACTTAAAATTCTGAGTCTTAAAATTACATTTATATGCAACTAAACTGCTACAGCAAAAGCAATTTCAAAGGAATACAAAGCCACCTGGATTACATTTCATCAGCATAGTATAGAAAAGGTATTATTGCGCATATCTGAAAAACGGACAGCATTACAATATACACACGTTGGTAACTCCATGTAAACATAACTTTTGTTTGTTATATGAAAAATTAAGATGGCACCTTTAAGGTTTAGCTTCTAAAACATTTAGTTAAGGTTAGGGAGAAGTCATAGCAATATTTAACAAAAAAGTGACCGATAATTGCACGTCTGTGACAAGACATGAACTTGGGCAGTTGCCCTACACACCCATCCACCACCCAGACCTCCACTCCAGACTTTAAATCTTACTACAAAAATGGGACACTACTTCCTGGCACTGAACACTGGCATTGTACATAAATGATTAGGTGTGAAATCATCCAACAAGGATATAATTGCTCAGGTTACTGTGCTTTTTTTGTCGCTTTGGTGAACTAACTCCAGGTCTCAGCCGGCCACTGGAAGAACCAATTCTTGGTTGACTGGTTCAGACTTGTTGTCCCCAGGAGTGTAGAGAGGAAGATCATATTTGTTTAACCAGAAACCTTCGTTATTAACCACTAACATAATTGAAGTGATGCATAGAAGTACCTACTACGAGAGCTTATGTATATATATATATATATGAAAAAAAAAATTATATATATATATATATATATATATATATATATATATATATATATATATATATAAATGACTTAACTTTTCAAACCCAAATTTGGATATCTGTCACAAAGTGCATTATGCTATAAAAATCTCAACAGTTGAACTGGCAGGTTGTCCAATTTAATTTTACCTCAACTGGATTCTACCTTAGAGAAATGGATTGTTAAGGTATCATTTGTTCCATAACCTACTCTGATGGCTCACCATTGCTGCTCTAATATGGTGACCTTACGAAGAAGATCCTTGCTATCCCATAAAAGTATATGGAGTCCGGCAGCTGGAGCTAATAAATGGCTGCTGAACCCTGTAAAACCTTTATAAGATCCTGTGTGACGGTGAACAGGAGAACGGCGAGTCAAAAAACAGGATGAACACAGGGGAAGGCACCAATAAATCTGCAAGGATTAGGATTGAAAACAGGGATCATACGTTTACTGTCAGAATGAGTCGACTGAGTCTCCTATCATACTTGCTGGGTGGCTTGAGAGGGATGGTGTAAATTGTACAGGCTGGCCACACAGATACAGTATAGACAGCTTTTCAGAAAAACGCTTTTAACTTTCCTCACAGGCTAAAAGTGCTCCCAACAGAAAATAAGTAGAATGAAAAAAAACCTAACCAGCATTTATTCAAGTCTTTCAATTTTCAATTCAATTTCAATTTTATTTATATAGCGCCAAATCACAACAACAGTTATCTCACAGCGCTTTTCATAAAAGAGCAGGTCTAGACCGTACTCTGTGATGATATTTACAGAAGCCCAACAGTTCCCACCAAGAGCAAGCACATCTTTCCATCCAATACCTACCATCTACTTGGCAAACACCTTTACAATGAAAGAGCCATGCTTTATGAGTGTATTATCTGAATTAACAATTTGTAACGCAAAATGAGAAACATGCCTGCACGGAAAAACAGCTCAATATGTTTGTCGGATTTTCAGCAAGCCCCGTCACCCCTGCTATCTCCCTGGAATTGTACTCCTGACTCTAAAAGTCAAGCACTGCGAGGGCAGTCTGTGACATGCCCCCCCCCCTTTTTAAGCCGATATGTTCTTCCCTGCTATTAGATTTATAATGTTCTGTAGTTTCCAAGAGAGCCAAACATTAGCAAGTTGCAGGCTTTTGGCCCCAAGAAACGCATGTAGTGGCTGTGTCCTGACGGCAGAGTAATATACACTGTCAAGAGAATTCAGACGCGGCGGGACTTAAAGGGAGGCTTCGCTGATGCCTGTCTGTAATTGCCCCAGGTCAGGGCCGCAGCTTCCCTGCAGATGACCCAGCCAGGCATTATATATTATTATAAGACAAGGACTTCAAACCCCTCATAAAATGAACTATCAAGGGTATTTCTCCCAACTTTCAGTTATGGAGGCCTGCATTTTGTAAAAATCAAGAGCCCTCCCTCCCTCTTCTTTCTATATACATTTTTTCCACCCCCCTGTCATTTTTGAACATTAATACCCAACTATGGTACTTTTCATCTGAGTGAGAGCAGAACAAGGCAAGACTCTCTCTGCAAATGGTGAAGAGTGAGGGGCCGGAGCATTGAGAGAGGCTCAAACTTAAGTATTTTTTCTGAGTGGGATCCAAAGATGACCTGACTAATGGACGTTCATTGGTAGGGAAATATCTCAGCCCATAATGCTACAGCCCAAGACGCTTTCCCTGCAGACTCAGTTATGTAAGTGGCAAAAAATATCCCAGACTTGGCTTACTGGGTCCTGGAGCAGCTACAACGGGGCACAAAGCCTGTTTGTTTTTTCACAGAGTGCATTAACACTCGCTGCCTTTCAAGACAATCAGCTTTTAAAAATTGCAGTTTGAAGAGAAAGTGAACTTCAGAAGTCACATGGAAGTTGATTCCTAAAACATATGTGAATGTGAAGACTGAGGGACCTTAATGAGGTATTTGGAAATGGCCATCAGGTTCATTTGATTAATGCTCCCTTTAAATGACCCTCTCCCACCATGTTCACAATCCAACTGTGTGATATGTGTACTATTACTGATAACTCTGCTTGTTGAAAAGCTTTGGTTAAGTGGATAGAAAAATCCCAGTGAGAGCTATCATATATCTGTTGGAAACCAGACCTTAGTTTTTCCATACGACACGTAACCTTTTTTTTCCCATTATGAAGCTAATGCAGAACTTCTTTTTAATTCTTCAGCAATATGTTAACATAAGAATGTCTGTGATTTGTGACTAAAGAAATTAAGTGCATGTGGGAATTCATTAAAAACAGCTTATTGTTTAATGGTGTATTTTTCTATTTTTACAGGGCTTATTTTCACATTTAGCATTCATTTAGCCTATATTAATGCCAGAAACAATACACACCCTTTGTGTAAAAAATGCACACTCCCAAATCCTGATTATTGCAAAAAATAATATGAGCACTACATTTCTCCATTCTCTCAAGGATCTCGTGGAAGACTCACTGATGATGATGAACAACAACAGTGACACAACAAACTTGACACACAAATCAGATCATGATAGGGGTAACAATTTACTTTCAGATCCAGCATCCAGTGCCTATGCAGTTCCTGTTCAAGTTTATTTGTATTTGAGTAGAATTTAAAAATGAACCACACGCCTGCCTTCCACAGTCCCTGGAACAGAGATTATGTTGGGTCCTATGCGAAGAAATCGGAACGGATTTTCTGCATCCGCACTCTTGAGCGTCTTGCCTACTGATTCTGAACTGTACACACAGCAACAACACCGCAGCTAATAAAATGAAGTCCGCTAACACCAAAAAACGACCATCTCCCAACACAATACAGACTCTGAAACATTGGCGTTAACATAGCTGATAGCATCGCCGGCTAACGCCGAACAGTTGATAATGTTATCCGTTGCAAAATATTATCGTTGTAAGGCATGCCACATTACTTCACCAGCTAACGTGATCCATATTAGGCCTACTATCCTGTGTACTGGTTTTAGGTCAAAGTGCTGATTTTAGCCTACAAGAAATGATGTAATGGTACAAAGCAAAGGTGGATTTGTTCTACTAACCTATAGTGATGCAAGGCAGGGGCAGCCAGCTAGATTAGCATGGATCTGATGTTTGCTTGGTAACATTCAAATTAGATTTATATTTGTTTTATGACTGATACTCAGTCACTAAGTTACATGAGTTAAGTTACAGCGCAGGACAACACACCCCATTAAATACTGTACTGTGGTCTAACTATTATAAAGTGTGGCAACAATATCATTTATAATATTCAGTCTAGCTCGCTAACCGTTTTGGTTATCATCCAATACATTTAGCTATGCCAACTTTGTTGATCCTCCGATGAAAGATATACAAAAAGCAGACAGGTAAGCTTAGGCCAACATATCATGTCATTAGTTCAACCGCTAGAGGCCACTGAAAAATAGCAATAAATAAGAATATTGCACCATCACAGCTGCAAAAACATTTGCCTAAGATTCAGAAATTATTTCTCATATTTCAGGAGAGGAGGCTGAGCAGAAAGTCTCACAACACACTACTTGTGTTGGATTATTCATCAACTGCAACCACAGACATTTCATCCAGCATTATGAAAGCTGGAATACATAAGCTTCAGATAAACAGTCCTATACCGTAATGCATTCTATGCCAGATTGCCTTAATGTTTCACAGCTCTTTTAAAGCTTTCCTGAGCTGTAAGGCCCTTATCATCTCCCCTAATGCATAGGTAATCACATGTGTGTCACTTCTCACCACTTCCCCCCATGACAGGCCAATCGGCCGGCCACTCCAAACATGAAAAACATCCATTTTACAACCTGTTTTTTTATTCCACCAAAAGCCTGTGATGGACACCCAGGGAGACGGTGTGACACTGATGGCTGGGTGGGGGCATCATTTCCATGAGTAAAATATCAAGCCCTGTCAGACCTGTCAACTCACCCACACACCATCACCCCAACAGACACACAAACTCAAACCATGTTGGGAAGCCTGTGTGACGCCCATGTCTCTAGATGTGTTTTTTTTATGACGTTTTTTGAGTGTCAAATGGATGCAATGGCTCACGACAAGAAAGAAAGCATTCGTATTTACACATGCGACACTCGAGGGGGGCTGTTCGCTTCTCTTGGCTTAGTGTCAGGTGGTTTACTGTTAGGTTGGCCTGGGCCCAGAGCAGACGCAGAAAAATGGCAGCACTTAGCCTGCTCACGAGTCATTTTGTTTTCAGTTGGCACCGTTTCCAGACACTCTGTGGGCTAAAGAGGTTTGTGGAAGAAAAGTAATTTGTCTCGTCTGTTTTGTTTCCCTCCTTCTTGTTGACTCGCAGACTTCTTTGTTGTTGTTGTTGTTTATTTGTTCATGGACATATGGCATAAGATTATTAACTGATTGGAAGAAGTTTATGGGGCCCTTGAGGTGCAGAAAACGTCTCACGGCAGATGAATGACTGCATTCTGTTAGTGTACACTTTTTACACATTTTATATTTCAATTACATTTGTGGTTTTATGTTGATGGATTGTTCTGATTTTAATTATTGAGAAAGTTTGATTTAAATGGACACATTGCACAAATCCCATTTCTGTGGTCAGCAACAGCTTATAACTCAACACATCAAACTCATCTATAGCTAAAGAAGCATCTCATAGTGTTGTTTCTGTTGCATCTACACTTATTTTAATGCAGTACATAATTACATAATGTACTCAATTTCTTTTCAGGAGACTTGATTAGGAAATTATGTGTCCATAA
The DNA here is from genome assembly GCF_014851395.1 of Micropterus salmoides. Taxonomy (NCBI): domain Eukaryota; kingdom Metazoa; phylum Chordata; class Actinopteri; order Centrarchiformes; family Centrarchidae; genus Micropterus; species Micropterus salmoides. The sequence goes on from NW_024041039.1 coordinate 31,437,859, forward strand.
TATATTATATAAAGTATAAATCTAAATCCTTTATTTATTCAGGCGTTAATTTATTTTAGCCTGAAAGTAGCTCAATTTAATATGCAGCATTTAAAATAGTAGACAGCAGAAAAAGTATGTGGAATATGTATGTTTTAAACTGCAACCCAGGTTGCTATAGTCTCCAAAGTCAACAATATCAAGGACTTGACCTCAGTGTCCTAAGTGGTAGCTACAGCCTTTATTGTTATTAGTGTAACTAGATCTTTATTATGTGCATAAAGCCTTTTTTGTTGTATTGCTGCTAATGAATACCTAATATCATGTCACATTGTGAAATTAAAATTTAAGATTGTGATATTTTACTAGCTGACTATAAGCCTATATGTTAATGTAGTTTATTTTCCTCCATTTTCTACATAAATCATATAATTCCATAACTCCCAGTTTATCCTATTTTTACAGTTACAGCACAGTCTGTAATAATAATAAGAGAACCGTTGTAACAGGGCGTGAAAAAAAGAAAAGTGTTCCTTAAAACAGAAAAAAATTTTTTATTATTTAATCATTCAAGAACATCAGTGTACACTTTAAAATTTCACACAAACTATCAGCTGACATCTGTAAGAAAGTGATAGATATTCCAGGACTGAAGGAGCAGGCAAAAGAAAAATTATAAATAAAAATTTATAGCCTCAATATTAACAGCTGGTTGCACACATCAAAACACACGGACACACTGTAGTCTTTCTATACAGTAAGCTGTGTCACGTTTCCAAGAGAGCTTTTGATCTATGACTACAGAACATTTGATTTTGAATAAATTGTAGGTATGACTTGATCAGTTATGATTATTTATAAAATGAAAACCTTTACGGTCCAATACGTACATTTGAGCTTTATACATTCAGATTTACTACCAGCAAAATGTACATAACAATTTAAGTATCATATTTAGGAATATCATATTTCACAGGAAATATCTATTTACAAGGAAATATGATATTTATTTATATCATATTGTAAGAAATATCTGATATTCTATATGTGCTTATGTACACATGTAAACATACATATACATACATACATACACATATACCTAAGATTATAACCCTATTTGCAAAATATGTACAGTATAACAGAATCATAAAAAACTGAATAATTTTATCTAGGGTGATTAATCACATCACTACATTTTACCCATTGTTTATCAGTACCCACAACATCAAAGTAAAACTAGAATGTTTATTTGTGCTGTCTGATGATCGATTAATTAGAACTATACATATAAAATATACAACTTGATTTTATAAGGTTTTGCTACCTTTTGTTCCAAATCATTACATATGTGGATGTTTCAACACAACAAACTGAAATACAGAAGGAAAACAACGCAAACATTTGCTGTGTCATCCCCTGAAAATGTGACCCTGCAGATGTGGAGACTCAAAAGTTTTTTGTCACAGAACACGCTGTGAATGATCCTGAGCCGTAAGCCCTCTTTTTCCCAAATCCTCTTATTATTGGGTTGGGGGGGGAAAGTGGCTGCAGGACAACAGTCAAACCCCCAGGCGTACGCTTCATTTATTTGTATCAGGTGAGTTCAACTTGAATATCAATCCAGCAATTAGTGTGAGAAAAGGCACAAATCTCTGCTAGCCCCCCCCATCCATCCATCCATCCCTCCATCCACCTCCACCTCTAACCATCTCCCCCTGCTGTTTGCTTGAAAGAATCACCTGTAAAATGTGATGGAAGAGATTCATTCAGATTATCAAGTGAAGGGGCCCCTCGGCTCCCCCACTCCTGATATTTGGGGGCCTAATAAGGAAAGCAAACACAGATATCACTGCTTCTTATTTGAGGACAATTGTTGCTGATGAGTTGGAGGGATAAGGAGCGGAGGATGTGGAGGAAATTGGGCTCCCGGGCTCTTTCTCCGGCCTGGCGGGAGGCTGCTGGGTAAACTAGCTTGAATAACAAATGAGTTTTGCTGAGGATTTGGCTAATCATCTCAGGCCGCCGCCGCCCCAGGACAACTGGACTTATCAGAGAGAGGGAGAGAGACCCAGCACTTGAACTGTAGACCCTGGGCCCTAATTAATGGCAACCACAAATGAAAAGCAGCTGGCAATAATTACATAATTAAAGTGCCTTTGGGGGAAAGAAAAGCATAATTTCTGCAGCTATCGCCATAAATCTTGTGCTGTCCGAGCCCATACGTTTAACATGAACTTTTCCTGAGCAGGTTAATGCATTACTCATATAAAAAACACAGTATCCCTTTGTGTTTTGCTTGGACCTGCTTAATAACAAAGAGCACAGGACAGCCGGCTCAGCCCGTGAACGCCTCAGAGAGCTGCTGGAGCATGAAGAGCCGACACCTCCACTTACCTCCATGCGTGAACTTTCTCTCCTTTTTTTCTCTTTTCTCCAAGCCAAGCTGGAGTGGAGCTATGGCTTACTGTACCATAACAGACTGTTGCTGGGATAAGGCATGTTCAGGAAATCGATCTTCCAAGTTATGTTACTGAATAAGAAACAAATTGCAGCCCTGTTGCTACAAAGCAGGAAAATGAATTGTGAATTTCTTCTCTTTTCTTTGATGCATCGTTCCTTTGGGTTTGACGATGCGTTTGATGACGGCCATCTCCACTCTCCACTCCAGCTTGAACGATACCCTATGTGTGCTGTAAAAAAAAACAACCTACGAACACATTCACATTTTCAAATTAGCAATGAAAACCTCAAAGCCAACATTTGGTTTTACTTTGGATAATTCCGCTGAAACTCAAGTCAGACGGTAACTTTTACCCCGAAAACAGAGCAGCCACCAACAGATGAGCAATTAAGCAATTACACCCATTCCACAAAGTAAGCCATAAACACCTCTAAGTGTATTGTGAATAGGCTCAGCACGTTCCACTTTGTCAGATGCTCTCGAGGATGATTAATAGTTTAATTTTTCAAAATTATTTAGACACACAAATAATTTGATACAACGAGGGGCTATTACCACATCTTGTAATAGACATGTTACAATGATGAAAGCTTTAATTTGTTTATAGAGCACTTACAGAGGTTAGAAAAGCCACCTAGTTCCCCATCATCAATCATGTGTCACTTAATAGAAGTGTTATATTATGGGTGAAATGCAAATATGCCGGCTTAAATGCATGCTGTCCAACAGCTGGCTTTTCCTAGCTCTTTGAATCTGTGCTTACTGTTTTCACAGTAAAGAAAATTACAAGTAGTCGTCTGGCAGAAGATTTGGCCCTGCTGAATGAAGGATGGGATTGGCAGCAGACAGACGCTGCTTTCAGGAGCGGTGTAATTAAAAAGGAAAGAGACTTTGAAGAGCATGTGTTGTGCTCTGGAAATCAGATTTGTGATAATGTGGAAATTTATAGACGGAAGGCATGATATTGTGGATTTGGTCTAGTAATTTGATACAGTTTGAATATTATAACAACACAGTACAGTAGATACTCTAATGTATGGAAGACAAACGTGGCTGTGAGTTGTAATTATTCATTTAGAGTTAGATTTGTTGTCTCTTTCTTGTCGGTTTATGGCCCTCTTATTTATTTTGTTAAAAACTAGTTTTCATTAGATCCATTGTTTCTTTAGGCAGGTAGAGGGACTTTCTTAAGTATGGATCTTGACTGGAAATGAAGAGATGTGGCGGGGATGACATGCAACAAAGGCTTGGCTGGACTCAAACCAGGGATGTAGACATTACATGGTCAGCATCTTAAACTTAGGGCCACCAGAACTCCATCCTCTTATTTATGATTTATACATCTAAAATTAAGACTTAAAATTAGTTAGAATTAAAGCAGTCACTCAGATATTGAGCTAAACTGTCTTGAGATCATGTCATGATCAAGAACTTCAAAGTTAAAAATGAGGTGTAAACTACAGAACATTGCTTGGCTTCATCCACTTGTCATTCAGACATAGGTGTGTGTTATGTAAATGTCCTTGATGACTTTATTAGAAATGACAAGACCACGCTTTAAGAAATGAAAGAGCCACAATGCTCTATGATGTTTGTGTGTGAGAAAATCATTTTTTTATACTGATCTGAGATGAGCGAGCAGCAGAGGGTTCTTGCAGAAGGCTAAGTGCTGAATGTGCGGTTCAAATGGATTACAAAGCTCCATGCTGTTCAAGGTCCAGAAGTCTCCTCAGCTGAAGGTCAGCAGTGTTCCCACCATCCCCTCCCCGCCCCCCCCCGCTCCACGCTTTCAACCAGACCTCTGTGTGTGTTTTCTTTTCCACAACCGAAGATGATGTTTTGTTGTATTGTCGACAAGTTCAAAAGGTGGCGCAAAGTATGAGCCTTAAGTAGGTTCCTGCATTAAAGGTAATCACTGTGGCAGGGCCAAAATCTGAAGCAGACTTATCAGTATTTATGTTGGGGGGGGTTTAAACAGTCCACATTCTGCTGCGCTGAACCCACCCGGCTCGGTACTGTAAATGAGTTTTTTGTGCCTGTTTTTCTAACTGGCCTTGTTGACACATCAGCATGCTGCCACACAAACGCAGACCTGATTGGGACCATGAGTGTTCCAGTGCATTTCAAGCATCTTGACAGACTTCAGGGTTAAGATGTTCTGAATTAGATTTGAATTACAACCACTAAATGCCCCTGTCAAAGCTAATTACGGCTGACACTGCCCATGTGCGTTCAGCTCGCTCGCTCATATAGGGAGAGGCACAGAGCTTAAACAAAGAAATACTCCAAAGGCTTTGCCCCAGAAATTGTCACAGTATGTAAAAGGGTAATAGGGAGGTATTTGTCCGCTAAAAATGCTAATCCACACTCGGTCGCTGGCCGTGGCTTGGCAAATAAAAGGCCTGCGGAAAACTTTCACTAGAGGTGTTGTTCTGCAGATAAAAGCCAAATGGAATTATTACGAGGTAAGATTGTTTTAGTATTTACTTATTTTATGTCTTTCAGCAGGTTCCATCACCATCATGCCATCAGGTCACATCTCTCCTGATGTGATGGCAGAGATGAGTGGTTTGAATAGAGCTCTATATATAATTCTGGTACAGATGGAGGAGTTTTAAAGATGCAGCTAAATCTCCTTCAGCGGCTGCAGATGTTTAAGCTCACTCTTCCTGACACAGTAATTGCCCAGGGAGCCGAGGTATCCTTAAACAGCGATCAACGTCGCAGAGAAAAATGAAAGGACGATGAAATGAATTAAAATTCTTGTGTGAAACTCTGAAAATAAACAGAGTGCCTGAAACAGTCCACAGAGAGGGACTCTGTGATTTCTCAGGCGTCCGGACGACCAGCGCTGATGTTGCGTCAAAGCCAATGCTCTCCTGCCCGCTCTCTCTCACTTCACTTACAGCTCAGGTGTAAAAATTTCACCTTTAGATAATCAAAGAGCTTCCCCCCTCACTATCCTGCCTCACTTTACGTCAAATAAGGCGTACATCAAATCAGATCTGTTCCTCTACACCTTTATCAGGCTTTCACTTTAATCAAGTTGTTTTTACACCTTAAACAAAAATCTTTTTAAATTTGGCCAGTTTTGGTTTATGATAATATTGTACGCCACAAGCCTAATTACTTAGAAGTGGGGGCAAACTAACTAGGTTTTAATCCAAACATAACACAGACTTTAACCAAATTTCAAGAAAACGATGCTCATGTATTGTTACGGTACCTGGCATTCTGTGACCCCTCAGATTCGGTGTCTAAACCCAAACCATGATCTTTGTAGATTTGGTACCTAAACCTAATGGCACTGAAGCATCCGACCAGTCTTGGGAAATATCTGTTAGTAAATGATGAGTCACAAGAAGTCATTAACAAAGAGTAAGAGCAAGAGCCAACAGCCACAAAGTCCCTCCACCCAGACAAGCTCACAGCATTTTGTAACGAAAAAAAAACCCCAAAAGAAATGAAAGTGAACTAGTTCATCTTCACCTGTGTGAATTGAACTTTGAGCTAGCTCTTGTGTTGTTGTAATAACCTGGGGGAATGACCCTTTAAATCAAGCTTCTGCTGGTTTAACAAATGAGTGTGTTAAACCAGTCTTTTTCACCTTCAGTCAAATCTTTTACATTAAATCGAATGTCATGAATGCAATTATGGTTCTATAAAGCCATGGAGAATGAAATGGAACCTTTTGAAACTGAAGTTACTCTTAAATTTGACTGAAGAATAGAATATCTGCTAACAAGGCCAAACCATGTCGTTCATGGCTCAACATTTTAAAAAGTGCATCTGAACAATGCTTGGCAGTGTAATATGGGATTGTAAAGATAGGTGGTAGGATGGTTAACAGATTGAATTATTTAATTTTATTTAATTATAGGTTAAATCAGATTCTTAATCCTCTTTTTCTTTGCCTTTAATTGACTAACTAACTTCTTACTCTCCTCTGCATCATATCATATCGGTGTGAGCGCTGGCTGAGTAGCGACATGTTTATGTCCATAATATTTTGTTTATAGTGGAGAATAAAATGTTAACTCACCTCTATGACTGCCAACAGAAATCTCAGAATGTTTTTTAAAACCAAGTATTAATGCCTTTACGTCATTTTTGTACAAGCATATTATTGTTTTCTCTAAAATATCGTTTTGGAGACCAGCGCAGTTTATACGTGTTTACAATGGCTCTCATGAGCTCTGATGTAATTTGACTCTAAAAAACAGGTCCAGCAACACCTCGTTACTCGCTGAGGTAGCCTTGCTGTTGCCTTTGCCCCCTCAACCTCTCGAGGTGCCCATTTTGTGACGCAAACAGAGCTACACCCCCACACACACAATGCAGCAGCCTGCCACTGACCTGTGCAGCTACCTCCCCTCCCTCTGCACATCGGTGTGCATTACATACAGCAAGTGCAAATTAGGTTACTGAGTAGTATCCACAGAGCTGGGGCCTGTGGGTCTCCAGCCAGTGCTCATGAAGCATGTTTAAGGAAAACAGTTACTGAGCCGCTATTATCAGGGGTAGGATTAGAGCGGGTTTTGGCTGGCCATAAATATATCACAGCTTCATTAAACATGGACAGCACTGGAGGGGGGCAATGAATGAGACGGGGGATTTAAGAAGGATGGTGTGGGGCCCTGTTAGTTTGGTGTTTAGGGTGGGTGGAGAGGGTGGGGGTCTGGACAAAGCTTAGCTAATTCTCTTATTCTGGACTTGAAGGGGGGCTGATAGGAGCGTTGCAATGCCTGAAAAGCCTTTCCATCTGAAAGCCCTTCATTAAGGGCCTCCCCGCACTGCAGTTTTGCCCAGGCTGCTCTGGGAAGGCATTAAACAGCTGAGGGCGAAAGCTGAGAGGCCTGAGCCAATTCAGCCCAAAGTGGAGCCTTGATTTGGTCCATTTATGCCTCATCATCAGCCGCCGGGGTCTCAGCTTACATCACCCTTGAAGAGTCACTGTTGGCCAAATTAGCTTTGATGCAGTTTAAGGATATTGTGCAAACAAGCAGTTGCAAGTTTAGAGAGATTACTTTGTCTGAAACAATTCAGCTTCATAGCCTTCCTAAAGTGTGCAAAAAATCAGAGAGGCCAAACAAGGCTGTTTGTTTCTGAAAATTAGTATTGTGGAATACTTGTAAGACAAATAGTCCATAAAACATCTCTACTAAGATGTGCATACATTTGAGCTGCTATAATGATGTTTAATGTCACAATAACTTTAATGCTAAATTACTTAATTATTACTTAATGTCACTTTAACGATTCCATTACTACCCTTTGATGCATCTACCAACATATGACATCACCTTAAAGTTCTTGTAGCTAACATGTTAGCAAACACTCGCATCTTTACACATCTAGCAGACACAGAGCAACTTTAGCACTCAACGGGTCCTGCTTGTGTCCACCTGATGAATGTTAAGTCCAATATTCACTTTCTTTTAGCTCTGGTGCCTTTTGTGTCTACCAAATTCTGAGAAAAAATATCTGGTTCTTTAGCTGCAACATGTTTTCTATACCAGCTAGTAGCTAGTTTTGTATCTCTGCCATTTGGTGCAGACAAAATGAGTGTTAAAAAGTGAAATGGTACAACGGGTTTATCTGAGCTTTTCACTCAGCTGCTGCTGCTGCTGGAAACATGGTCGATGAGAGCAGAGTTTGTAGGTCAGAAAACCAAAACAGTGAGCTAAAAGAGGCTAAAATAGCCTGATAATCAGCATGAATGGTTTCTTCTTTTCACTTCAGCCATTCAGCCTGAAATTGTGTTTGTGTTAGCTGGTTTTGTTTTGCTGACAAGGAGTTATTTTGTTTTGACCAAACCAATCAGTATACAGCATGTATCCATCCCTTCAGTGGCGACAGGGCTGGACCTCTGAGGCTTCAGCCCTGATTGTTTTGAACAAAGCCAGGATCTTTACTGTTCATCATGCATGTCATTTGTTTTACTAAACCCAGAGCATATCTGCATGGGAACCAATGATTTATGAATGTGATGGCCAGAGGGCAGGTGGTACGGAAACCACCTATCATGTTAGCTAGTGTTCATTCAGTGGCAGCTGATATAACTGTTCATTTATTAGCTCTTATTTCAGATACAGAGTGGCTAGAATATTTGTTCAAAGCTGAATGGAGCATTATGTCTCCATAAAAGTTGGCAGATGCTAACATTACGTATTCTACTGTGCACCTTAGTGTCTTTTTTTTCCTTTTTATTGTTCCAGAAATACCTGAAGTATAAAATGGTGAATCAGTCACATTACTTTACGGTATTGCTTTGTTTTAATTTGGTTCAAATGTTAAAGGAGACTAGAGCTGTTTTGAGACTGTGAAGTAATAATAATAATAATCCTTCATTCATATAGCACTCTGAAAAATGTTGTTTCTGTAAGTAAGCAACTTCTGCAGTCACTTTTTATCAGCTAGCTAGCTAGCCATGTAGGATAATGATGTCCCCAGTTTTAATGTTGCGTCTTAAACTCTGATTGGTAAACTGTTAATCCAACCGGCAGAAACAGCCATGCACAGTACCAGATCTACCATAAAACTTTGATTAATAACCCGGGCTTTTATTTACTAAAATCACTGACTTGACTCTGCCTTTATTTGCGACAGGCGTTCATATGGGACAGCTAATTCCTCTTGCACAAAACTGAAATAGCCTACCATGAAACAATTTATTTATTTCAAACAAAATATTGTATAAAAATGATCCAATAATATCAAATACACGTCATTCATTTGATCTAGCTCCAACAGACAGCTCTTGCACTTTTATAAGGCAGCAATGTAACAAAAATGACGTAAAGAGGATTCATAACTTGGATAAATTTTTATGAAAAGCTGATCTGATTCTTTTGATCGGTGGACTAAAAAAGTAGAGTCTGCATTTTTCTTTTCCTTTTCATTTCTTGTACTATGCAGGTTACACTGGTAAATCTACACTGCTAAAAAAAAATAAAGGGAACACTAAAATAACACATCCTAGATCTGAATGAATGAAATAACCTCATTAAATACTCCTTTCTTTACATAGTTGAATGTGCTGACAACAAAATCACACAAAATTATCAATAGAAATCAAATTTATCAACCCATGGAGGTCTGGATTTGGAGTCACACTCAAAATCAAAGTGGAAAACCACACTACAGGCCGATCCAACTGTGATGTAATGTCCTTAAAACAAGTCAAAATGAGGCTCAGTAGTGTGTGTGGCCTCCACGTGCCTGTATGACCTCCCTACAACGCCTGGGCTCAGGGACGTGCACAGGGGGGTTGCTCTGGTTGCCCGGGCAACTGCCCGTTTGCCTTTCCTGACTCAAGTTGCCCTTCCGACTCGCCCTTCCGAGAAAAAAAAATAAAATAAAAAAATAATCGCGATCGCAAAGCCTCATTCACTTCCATTCGGGCACCGAAAGTGAAAGTCAGTAGGGGAAGGGCAAACTCTGTTTAAGTGGCTGCACTGCTGCAGCGCTGCCTGCACGTCAGTCGATTCTGTTCCCTACCGGAATTCCTGTTTCCTTCCTTTATGCAATCATACTACAACAAATCATGCGTAGTTTTGCCCAGTTACCATACGTGATACGTACCAACAGAAGTGAATACGAGCTAGAAGCGCAACTGAATGTACGGGAAGCCAAAAGGTTAAAAAAGGATTGTATTTTTTTCCGAAATCTAAGCGTTTTTTTATTTAATATTTTATTAGAAGCGAGTTTTCCCCATCTGTCAATTCAATCTAGATTATTTATTTTCAAATAAAAAAAAAAAGGAAAAAAAATAAAAAATAATAATGATTAAAAAAAACAATAAACAATAATATAAGGAACTCTTTTTCTCAAATGTATTTTGGTGACATTTATATTGTTAATACATTTTGGATACTGTGTTTAGTGCCTTTTTTCACGTCAGAGCAACTGCCCTTCAAAATTCCTGTGCACGTCCCTGCCTGGGCTCCTGATGAGGTGGCGGATGGTCTCCTGAGGGATCTCCTCCCAGACCTGGACTAAAGCATCCGCAAACTCCTGGACAGTCTGTGGTGCAACATGGCGTTGGTGCATGGAGCGAGACATGATGTCCCAGATGTGCTCAATTGGATTCAGGTCTGGGGAACGGGCGGGCCGGTCCATAGCATCAATGCCTTCCTCTTGCAGGAACTGCTGACACACTCCAGCCACATGAGGTCTAGCATTGTCTTGCATTAGGAGGAATCCAGGGCCAACTGCACCAGCATATGGTCTCACAAGGGGTCTGAGGTTCTCATCTCGGTACCTAATGGCACCGCCAAACCACTCATGCTGGAGGATGTTGCAGGCAGCAGAACGTTCTCCACGTCTGTCACATGTGCTCAGTGTGAACCTGCTTTCATCTGTGAAGAGCACAGGGCGCCAGTGGCTAATTTGCCAATCTTGGTGTTCTCTGGCAAATGCCAAACGTCCTGCACGGTGTTGGGCTGTAAGCACAACCCCCACCTGTGGACGTCGGGCCCTCATACCACCCTCATGGAGTCTGTTTCTGACCGTTTGAGCAGACACATGCACATTTGTGGCCTGCTGGAGGTCATTTTGCAGGGCTCTGGCAGTGCTCCTCCTGCTCCTCCTTGCACAAAGGCGGAGGTAGCGGTCCTGCTGCTGGGTTGTTGCCCTCCTACGGCCTCCTCCACGTCTCCTGATGTACTGGCCTGTCTCCTGGTAGCGCCTCCGTGCTCTGGACGCTACGCTGACAGACACAGCAAACCTTCTTGCCACAGCTCGCATTGATGTGCCATCCTGGATGAGCTGCACTACCTGAGCCACTTGTGTGGGTTGTAGACTCCGTCTCATGCTACCACTAGAGTGAAAGCACCGCCAGCATTCAAAAGTGACCAAAACATCAGCCAGGAAACACAGGAACTGAGAAGTGGTCTGTGGTCACCACCTGCAGAACCACTCCTTTATTGGGGGTGTCTTGCTAATTGCCTATAATTTCCACCTGTTGTCTATTCCATTTGCACAACAGCATGTGAAATTGATTGTCAATCAGTGTTGCTTCCTAAGTGGACAGTTTGATTTCACATTAGTGTGATTGACTTGGAGTTACATTGTGTTGTTTAAGTGTTCCCTTTATTTTTTTGAGCAGTGTATAAGAATTAGACTTTGGGGCTTGTTGTTTCCGTTGAATGAACTAAACGATGAATTGTGGAGAATCTAACCGATCTAACGATGTGTAGCATGTCCATACTGACACATTGATCATATGTTTAAGCAGCTAAAGCGGCGACCCCACGGGATTTAAGAGGTTTTATACATCCAAAGAACTTATATAAAAACCAGACCAGGCGTTTAATGGGGACCTGCGTTTATTTGTCAAAATGTGCTCTCACGCCAGGCCAGTAAACGGGGTAGGCGGCTATTTGGGGCTCAGCTATTAATTGAAGTTTTACGGTAATTGAATGACTATATAAATTGGAGATGTGAGTGGTCATTCTGAAGTCTAGAACCAGGCTACCTACAAAGCTCCACAGAACTGAGGGATCATCACTATGAGTGACCCCTCTCACATTTGATATCAGCATGTGATACATTGTTACTGTAAAAAATATTCATTAGTGCAGCTTTAATGTATAACATTGACATAATTCTGATTTACACAAAGGAACGCTAAAAGAAATATGTTACCACCCTGAATTCTGTTAGAACCTGCATGCCATCTGTCAAACACCACTGCAAATCAACTCAGTGTTAAAGCTGTATGGGGCCAGTGCAGAGGTATTTACAGCAGGGGGAAAAGCCACCCTAATAACACTGTAATATTATACTTATGCTCCTTATTTCTCTTTCAAGAAGTGCATGTGTCACATTGGGCTCTCTCCTACAAATAGGAATTGAGGGTATTGCATTGTGGCATTTCTGTCTGGCTCGTTAACAAACAGTCCAAATGGAAACCAGGGCCCATCTCACTGTTCCAAAATAGTATGGTTGTTAAGTAGGAAAACACATGAGACGAGAGACTTGGAGATCAGATTATCATTAAGTATCACCAGATCCCTGGTATTTTGTCAAAGATTTTGGTATCAAATCTCCGCTTCAAAGTGGCTAATTACGCTAAGTCCTGATTTCACTGATTTCATGGTCACAGCTGTAATGTATTACCAATCACAACAGCTTGACTTAGACTGCTGCATTTTTTTCTGTACAAGGAGCTGAGGAGGGCTGTGGCTTATCTATGGTGGTATTGATGTCACAGACGCTCAGCAGAACCATCTGGATTGATAGCTCCATCTCATCTTCATCATCCTCAGCAGTCACCACAGACGAGACCCAAATTCCAGGGATTTACCTAAAAATGTCTGGTTCATCACCTCCCTCCATCCCTTTCCCTTCATCACCCTTTTGTGTTTTGTGAGTCCGTGACTCACTCAGACTTTAAGCCACATTGGCATTTCAATCAGGAGAGACTTCATTTAGAGAATGCAATTTACTGACACTGTGCACAATAGGTAGTGGCTTTGGCGATTAGACCCCATTGAAGAGCAATGGCTGAAGATCTAGATGGATGAGAAGAACTTGAGCTGCCAAGAGCTCAATGGAAGGACCCCTGGGTGCTGGATGTGATGAAAACTGAAAGTAGAGGAGGGTCACATCAATCTGACGCTGAAATGACAGCTGACAGCAGCAGAAAAAGGAATGGTTTTATGAGTGCAACAAAATGATTGGAATAAATAGATAAGCAGGAAGATAGTCAGACTTCCTGACTGAACTTCCGTGTTTCCATCAATGTTTTTTAATGCGCATTTTGAAGTATTGCATTAGAAAAGGTAGGAAAGGAAACGCCAATATTCGAAAAAAAATCCTTAATTTCGCAAAAAAGTTTTTACGCTCACTTGAGGTGGTTTTTGTTGAAAAAGAGTGACAGCTGTTTCTGCTATCGGCGTCTTGCCCGGTTGTGCAGAGTTCTGCATGCCTGCCGAGAACTTCCTGCACCTCGCGGCTGGTAACGCTCGTTTGTGCTAAGAAAAGAGGTGGATACAAATCTGGGCAGGGCTAAGTGAAGTGCTACTTCTACTTAGTGTAATAAAACATTAACGACTCTAAACATTCATACATTTATCACCATAAAGGATATTATAGCGTTTAAAAGCATTATTTTGAGGTGCATGCAAAACTCGGCACAACGCCGGATCTTCCTATAACGTGCAGAGACATGGCTGGTAGCAATTTGCCCGCTTGAAACACATTCCTGAGGACCTCTCTCCATTTTTCTAAGATCAATGGCCATCAGGTTCATGCGACTGGTTTTGTTTCTGGTTTGGAATCAATACATCTTGTTTATTACAGCCATGTGTAACGTCAACTACTGATGTAACGACGCTCACCATAGCCTGGTTTATTCGCTCCAAACCAGCTGATGGAAACACACATATTTCGCAATTTCTTCTTTTTTGCGACATTTCAAAAGTACGCCTAAAATTCGCATGACAATTAGATGGAAACATGGCTACTGAAAGAAACGTGTTCATCCTCTAGGCAACACATATCTGCACAGTAAATGTTCTTTCTTTTTTAAGGGACTGTTGTTGTGCTCCATGCAGAGGCAGTAGTGAAATGGTAGTCGACCTTGTTGTGATGACTATACTGCTTGACCCCTGAAAGTACCTGAACTTGAATTTACCTTTTTTTTGCAACAAACATTTGTTGGACAATTCATAGTATATAAGATTTTATTGATCCTCAGAGGGCAAATTCAATTCCCTGAATACATCTATACATCTACCTATTATAAGACTAAGACGTCAAACAATTGTGTGTCCAAATCATGTTTTTTGTAACATAAACATTCCCTGATTTTTCACTTTACAGACAGTTTACAGTTGTGCTGTTAACCAAGATGCACTGTTTAAAGGCAGAATCAAATCCCCCAAATGGCACTGCCAATCCTTCTCTCCTGCGCTGAGTCATGATTTGCAGTGTAAACATGATACTCAGACAGTGGAGCTTGATGGGATGAGTGTCTAATTTAAACTGACACACCAATTTCTGTGGTCCAACACTCAAAGTACACAAAAATCATTCGACTTAGTTTCTTTTCTAATAATGCATGTCTGCTGTTAGCGTGCTATGACTTCAGAGTACCAGACACAATCAAGCTAATATTTTCGTCTTGAGTTACTAATGACTAATAATCATAGGCTAACATAGTGGAAATATTAAGCTTGACTGGGCTGGGCTCCTCTGCATAGGCAGGATGCCATTTTGGCATAACAGAGTAAATGTAAAAAAGTGCAGTACGTGCCTTTTAGTGTTTGGGAGACAAAAAATCTTCAGTCACGGAACACATTAAACAAAATACAACAGCTAACTCAACCCAGGCTAGTTGTGCTGTCACAAGGAATACCAGCTGCCTAAACTCCTTTTAACCTTTATTAGGAGATAAATAAAAGAATAGAGTGGAGTCCCAGTATCCAGCTTCAAATTTAATTCATTTAAGATGCAGATTCAATACAACAATCTATCTATAGAAGTATGAATTGACGCTGCACAAATGTATATTTTTTGCGTATCTATGTGTAAATATTTGCTAACGTGTTTTAAAGCAATGATTAAATGTCAGATTAAATGTCAAAGCACCAATGGCAAAATAGTTATAGAGACATTTTAAGTACAACAACCTCCTGTTATCAAAGATTAGCTTGACCTTTATTGATTAACTATTTAATTTTCCACAATGGAGCCAAAATGGTGTGTTATCTATAGTTACATTCAGTTATGAGAGGCCATGGCATAGATCACACTCTGTTATCTGTCCATCCTCTAATTAACTTGAAATAGAATATTGGCATATTTACTTTGCATATTCTGGTTGAAATTCATACACATTATAATATGTCAAACACTTGAAGATCTAATCATTACTAAAAAGGTATGTCATGCAAGAGAGCCAATAAAAAACAATTGCAACAGTCAAACTTGTCAAATACACATTTAATTGTTGATTGATTCGTCAACTCAGGCACTGAGTAACATGCAAGAAAACATTCCACCTTAAAAGTTGCTGGTAGCTGGTGGCAGTTGCCAGTAGCCTTTGAGCGGCATTGTAGCAGAAAAACCAACTGCCATACCAACACCTCCTCGGAAACTTAATAGGGTGGATGATGCGTTGATGAATTCCTGTCAGAAAAAGCCAGGGGGCCATGAGGAGACTCTAGCACAACTGAAACATTTTGAGGCCGTGATGACTACAATTGTGGTCAAGTAATCTGTTGCCATTTGAAGAGGTTTGTAATGGTAGATGGGAAACAGTTACATTTTTGTATCTAATTCCTTTGAAGTTCTCAGGACAAGCTGAAAAGTGTTTTACATGTGTTACAGTATTTTTACTGTAACACATGTGTTTACTAATGTCCTAATAGTATTTGAAATTTGAATACATTTTGCACATAAGTATGTCAATTCTTTGGACACTGTGTCTGATGTCTCTTTGTCATGTGATAATAGATGATTTTTCATTGGGGCCTAATAATAAAAGATAAAAGAGTTAATTAAGGAAAAAAATTCTTTACTGGTACATGAAGAATTTACAATCAATCATAACAGCAGCAAAAATAACGTAAAAAAGTTCAACTTTGGCTGGCATTTGGCACTTAAAATACAGGATAGTCCACTTGTTTTTATCACCCTGCCTTGGGCAGCCATGTGGATGTTCCTGACATATCTCTGAAGCACCAAGAAAGACAACAGGCTGCCATTGTGATCATCACCACAGCCTCTTCACCTGTATTTCTTCCTTCCAAAGGCACACCTCAAAAACCACTCTCCCACGGCTGATCTTGGAGTTCTGCAGCTGGTCTACTTCAGTAAGAGCTACATTATCATTGTTGAAGTGATGACAAATGGCAAAGCCTGTCCAATGCAGGACTGTCTACCAGCAAGTTGACCTCACCCATCATCTCCTGCCTGATGCCCTCAACATCCTGGCATCATGAGCCCTGGCTGGCAGGAATGGGGACATGTGTAATGTGAAAATTGTTTAAATTAGGCTTTGGAATTTGGCCTTGACTTAAGTCTCTAACGTTCCGCAGATCAGTGGTTCTCAAAGTAGACCCCCCATCTGATAAGATATTTGCTTTTAGATGTTTTATTACAGAAAGTGTGTGATACCCATGACCAAAATGGTCAGACAATCTCTCATTGTGTTACTTATGGATGGAATTACACCCAAGTTTGAGAACCACTGCAAGACTGAAAGCAAAGAACACCTCGTTCAAGGGCGATCCTCCTGTGCCGTCTTCTTCTTCCACTGATTGGTTTGTTCCTCCCATGAGTCCTACTGACCTCCACTGGTTGTGGTAACTGGTAATTGTCTCATTTTGTCTCCAGTCCAAAAATGTTAAAAGCAAAATGTGTCATTAATTTAAAATGCAGCTACTTACTGTTAGAGGGAGTCCTTTGAGCTCTTTAACAGAAAGCAAGAAGTGCTCTTGAAAGAAAAAACTTTTGATATCTTTTGATGAAATCCTTTGATATTATTGATGGTTTTCTGGTTAATGGAGGTCTGAGAGTCCATGAAATGTCTCAGATGAATACACTTCTTGTGGGAGGAGATAAAATCTTATTTTTTCTTTTGGTTGAATGAAGTGCACAATTAGTTGAAATGTAGTGACAGCTGGCGGTCTGCAAAAACGAGGACAGAGCCAACGCCACAGCTGATATGTTTTTGATATATTATTATCTGTATAATAAGGTTTTTTCCCAGAGAGTTGACATGACTCAAGTGATAACACACACACACCTCTGAAGGTTCGAGTATCCCTTTCCATCAGCCAACCTAATATCATACTTTTACACTGTGATTCACCCCCTCTAGTTCAGCTGGGCTCATATCATATTTAAAGTCGCTATGATTGAGTCCCTCCTGTTGATGGCAAATTTCTCATTTAGGTTAAATCAAAGAGACGTGGTGTCAGACCTAACCGCCGCTCATTACCATCATCGCAGGAGTACAGCCAGCAATTTACCTGTGGAGACATGGTAATTCTAAATGGAAATAGGCCGAGCAGGAGCTGAAATGATATTTTTAATTATATAGCACCTCTCCCACCATTCCCATGCTGTTAAGCGAGCCACAGACGTCCAAACTTCATTTCAATATTTGTCTCATCAGACAGAGGGGAAGGGGATGAGTATTTGACGTGTGAAGGAGGAACTGGGAGGAGGGTGTGGAATGTCTCCACACTGCGACCTCTGCACATACAAAACAGCAGCGATCACAGAAAGTTGACATTGCGTTGATTATCTGCTTAAGCAGGTGCCGTCAGCTCACTTTCCTATTTGCTAACACTCTCTATGACTTCAGTCAACAGCTTGACTCTAATTTACTTCTGGTTTGCACTGGTTTTCATTATGTAGGCTGAAGCTTCTATGAGATCAGGTGCTACTGACAACAGCAACCGAAGCAGGAAAAAAAACAGTGTGGGCCTCAGAAAGAATCAGAGAAGGTAAAAAAAACACTACAAAAGTAGTTTTTCCCCATATAGTTGTCTGACTAATCTTTAAAATGAGTTTAAGCAGCATTAAGAAACAATAGGAGCACAACATTTCCCACCATATGCAAGTACAGGCAAGGAAAAATTCCCTTTAGGCAGGTAGAAACCTTGAGCAGAACTTTGACTCAGGGTGGGCAGCCGTCTGCCTCGACCAGCTGGGGGAAGGGGGTAGGGAGAGGGAGAGGGAGAGAGAGAAGCAGCCAAATGCAATATCAACACAGAAAAGCGTAGCAACAGGTGGTAGTGGTACAGACAGTTCACAGAATCTGATGGGTCACAGAATACAGCAGCGCCAGGCTACGAGCGAGCACTCGTCCTTCTCAAGTGATCAAAAATGCCCTAAGTTCTAACATGATGGACGGTAAATAAACATTTAAACTAGGACTTGTCAATCCCCCTTTTGTCATGATTACCCCCGGCCCCCAAATATTGCATTTCTCTGTTGTTTAAGTTTCCTATGCTCAGACAGTCAGCATTGTTAACAATGGTGTTGCGTAACATGTGTCAGTAGACATCGCCACTTCTTTGTTCTGTGTAGATGTCAGGAATAGACAAAATAGACAGTCTAATAGAAATTATGTATGAAAGATTTGATGAGAGATTTGTTGGTTGCAGAGCTTAACAATAAGTATTTTCACAACTTAAAACAGGATCCAAAATGGAAACAGATATTGGAACACACTTCTTTAGTCAATCAACCCATCACCCTTTCCTCATTCCATTTAAGTATACTGACTGGTGAAATGCATGTTCGTGTTAGAGACTCACAGTGACTTCAGACTCTACTTGGACTCGAGGTGCGGGACTCGTGAACAATGTTTATTTTTAGGAATCGTCTGATGAGCGTGCTGATATTCGTAGCATCTGCTGCGCGCGGTCACGCGTAAAGGGGACAGCAAACAGCAGCAGCTGTTGAGCCATTCATGATAAGCTTTGGCTTTAAAAATTCATACAAGGCCCAAACAATGAAGCAATGAACGCAAAATAGGTTAGTAAGTGTTTAGCTCAGCATTGGCCATCTGACGTTAGCTTGCTTCTTGCTTTAGCTACGACCTACCGAAGGTTAGGTCCGACTGTCCTTCGTTATGAAAAGATGAATGAACGTTTGTTTACTTGCCAAACTTGTGGTGGTCGATAAACGTAATTATTTACGTCCCGCTGGCTGCCATCACCTTAATTATTCCCGTTGGCTGCAAACAGGTTACAGGTTTATTGTTGATCATGTAACGTTACAGTTTTATTTAGTTAACGTTACACTGGTTTGAGAGTCTGCACGGTGTGTTGACTTACAGTAGTTAATAAGCTGTCATTTATTCCATTGTACATTACGTGGTTGTGCTCTGTAAGTGAAAAACAGGTTACAGTTACAGAATTCCTTATAGCTAGTTTTATAAGCAGCCTGGACTGAATGCAGCAGGTGACGCAACATTTATTATAACCAAGAGACTTGAGACTTGACTTGGACTTGTGAGCATCTCTGGTATGTGCACAGTGAGTCAGCTTAATGACACAGAATGAAGAGAACATTTTGCAGCAGCTTGCAGGTTCAATTTGCAAAAGCATGATGGAGATCAAGTCACTCACCTAGATGTTGTTACCTTAGTGTTAATAGTCCATCACTGTCAATCATAGTAGAACAAAGTGTCACACTCCAATTACAAAGGTAGGAGAGAACGAGGCTGGTCTATTTACAGGCAGGCATGAAAAATTGACATTCATTTAGATTGTAGTCTACATGTTCAACTGGGTTGGGGGACAAACTGTCTCTGCTCATTTGAAAATCTCCCAAATGCCATAGGGCTTTAAAAGTTGGAGACTAACAAGACAATATCAACTTCATCACAAGCTGGGGACCTCAGCTCTGCAGGTCACAGTACAGACACTTTTTATTTCCGAAGAGAACAATGCAGGCAGACCCCACCCCTTCAACTCGCACATTTATTCATGGTCTCTTTTGTTTTTACAGCGCAGAATAAATGGCTCATGTGACACAGCACTAGTCTGCACATTATCAACACAGGCAATAAGTCACCATTAAGCCTACTCATTCCCACAGAGCAAACCCCTGACCCTGCACTTTCCACAACCAGCTTGACCTTAATTGCATTCAGCTCACAGTATAACTACACAAGTCAGATGTTGAATCAATACAGTAAAAAAAATCTAATTAAAAACACATTTTCTTTGTGTTTTTTAAAGGTTGAGTGAAACAAAAGTTAATAGTTGTGTCAAAATTGTAGTCGTTGACTATGAAAGCCTTAGAATTGTGTTCATCTCATTATTCAATTCAATTTTATTTATATAGCGCCAAATCACAACAACAGTTATCTCACAGCGCTTATTATTAGATTTGTTTGGCTTCTGTCAGAGTGTTCATGAACCGACTCACTGTTTTAACCACACCCTCGACCCTGTTCTCACATATGGCATTAAAACTGAACATTTAATAGTGTTCCCAAAGAATCACTATTTGATAAGTTTTGGATTGCTATTGCTGGATTACCAGCCCTCAGACAGAACTTCCATTAGTTGTCTATCTGATAGTGCTGTACCTAAAGTTAAGGAAGTGATTCCATCAGCTTTTTATTCATTACCATTTCTCAAATAACGGAGGACTCCTATGCTAATTCCCAAATCGATCATCTTGTTGATAGTGCTGCAGGCTCCGCCCATCGAAGCATCGAAGCATCGAATTATCGACTACTCAGGTTCAACCCTAAAATAGTATAACAGTCAATGGGGACTTTCTGCTTTGAGTAGGTTACTTTCATTTGTCTGAGGCACGCGACCTCTGACATATACAGCAATTGTAAGACGCTTCGGACTAAAGTGTCAACTAAATGAATAATGGTAATGTAATAGGCTTCTTCTACATTTTCCTGCTTTTAGTATTTTTACTTAAAAAAGGATCTGAATACTTCAGAACTGGCTAAAAAAGCCAGAGGTTTTAATTGCATCAATAATAATTTAGCACGGATTTGGCTGCTCTCACCATCCTTGATCACAAAAAAATCTAATTTCTGATTGACTTAACGGCTCTGGCATTTAGTATAACTAAATACAGAGAAAGCTATGAACTTGGTGTAAAACTTCACTCCGTATGCAGGCGCCATGTCCATTAATCGTATATAGTGGGACAACTTTGTGGGCATTATCCCTTAACTTACTTCTCAGTGTGAAAAATACAAGGTGTGGCGTGTGTGTGTGTGTGAACTGGTTGAAATGTGTGAGGCTTGAGAGACCTGAAAGGCAAAGGGCATGTGACAAGCTGAACAGTGAGAGGGCAGTTACAACAGCACTGTGAAGTTATTGGGAAAAATGTTATGAAATAAACGCAGACTTGAATACAGGTCATTCATGTGATTATTTATTTGACAATTATATATTTATCTAACACTGAACACTTGAGAGCTCCACAATTTTCTGCTCCCCTGCAACTGAGCTGCTCCTCTCCCTGCAAACTGCCCCTGTTCACCTCATTACACCAGGCATTCATTCTGCCAGAGTCCCTAAACTCTCAACCGCACAGGCTTCAGTCAGAGCACAGATACTTCTATTAGTGATGCGGGAGGGTCAACTATAGGACCAGCCAGAGATCATAAGGCAAGCATTCACAGAAGATTGCTCTTTTCCCATGTCCACAACCTTATCTTCATTTGACATCAAAATGTATGTCCCATAAATTTGTGTAACTTGTTATGCATTTAAAATGGTTAACATACTCAGTTGAAATATGTTTACTCCTTGAAATATGGACACATTGTAGTGAAATGAATGGCTGGATATTCGAACATGTAAATGATAAAGAATTGTACTTACATTACTGTGGCGTGCAGTCAGCAGGCACCTCAGACGGAGCCAATATAGTGGGTGCTGCTGACGAGCCTCAGCGCCAGCAGACAGCAGAGGCTATGCAGATGGTGTGCTCATACAGAGCTGGAGGAGTGAAAACAGGTCCCTCTACTGAGCATGGCAGCATTTCTGGAGGACATGGATTTGAGGTGTCATGTGAAAGAGAATCTACATTTGCTACGCCTTAATAGCTATATTTCAACTTTGTGGTAAAAGTTGTCCAAGTTTTATGTGAGCGGCTTATTCTGGTTTATTACAACTTGAGCTTGTTCTTGACCCTTGAGACTGCAATTTAACAAAACTATTAACTCGTGGTCCACTTACTTCTTACGTCTGATACTTTCAACTTTTAACACTGCCAAGCAGTCCTGAAACTGCTCAGAAAAATGGACCAGCTATCAAACAAACTTTTGGCTGATTCCCATCAGTAGCGAGATGTGTGAAGACACCACATCATGAGGTCAGAGTGGTTGGAATTAAACCCAGGTTAGTCAAACTTATCTGGAAGAGAAAATGAAGAACTGTGAAATCACTACAGCTGGGCAACCCTTGTAGAACAGGAGTTAAGCGGTCAACCATGAACGGCAACATCCCTGCTTTGTGTCTGGGATGTAGGTACGTTGCAAATCATACCCCATCTCTCTCTCTCACCTATCAAATAGGCATAACAATGGCAACAATTACTTCCCAAACCGTTGTAAATATCCATCACAGTTTACAAAGCCACTTGCCTCAACCTTGACTTACTGAACTTACCACAGTCTTCACAGTATGTTGTAAAACATAACTTATAGCATAACTTGTGATAAAGCATAAATCTCACCTTTGTGTGCCTCGAGAGCTGCAAGGGATTCTTCCTCTTTCTGCACACATAGCAACAGCTATCTAGAGGTATTCATAAAAGTTCCCATGGTTGTGTTTTCACATGGCTGTGGACATCTACAATAAATTGCTACTTTCACCACATGGTGGCACTAGCAGAGAGCTTTCCTTAAAATCCATTCTCTGGTGTTTGGAGTCATGGAGCCTGCCATCAGAAAAGGCCTTTCCACTTTTTTGTGTTAAAGAAGGAAACAAATGGAGTGTGAGCTGTCACACGCACCTCTTTTGTTTACTCTGTACACAAACAGAAGAGCAAAAAAGACACAATGAATTTGTGGTTTCAGTTAAGAGTCATTCTGGAACTTGTCCTAGACAAACAAGTGTCTTGGTAAATTAGTCTGTACAGGCACAGCGGTACCAAACCTGGCAACCTCACTGCACACAGATGTTGTATAACCAACTCTAACCTAACTCTTTCTGTTTGTGTGCAGATAAAACAGGTGATCCAGCATGTTAATAGGTGTATGTATGAGCTTAGGATAAAGCCAGACTAGCAGATTCCCCTGCTTCCAGTCTGCATGGTAAGCGAGGCTAGCCACGTGTTGCCTCCAGTGCTGTACTCACCACAGAGACATGACATCAATGTCACACTTGTAAAGCGCTTGAATAAATGCTGGTGAACTTCACATTTTGGTCCTTTTAGAGTAGAAGTGTAAAGTTGGCAAAGATTAGGGGGACACCAACTTCCACATTCATCATTTGGGGAACATAAGTTTCCTTATTTCAGCAAATTTCATGAAAATCCTGCCAACAGGTGAGACGTTCTGCATGTATCCATTTCTAAAATGTCACATTACTTCAGTGAGAAGGCTCTCAGAAATCACAGACACAAGACTCAATTAACCCCCCGGGACCACAGGTGAATGACCATACCATTAACTTTTATTGTAGATATACTGGGCTACAATTATAAAAAAATCCAAACAAAACAAATTAAAAGGTATTTGTGATCCATAAGGTGCAGACCGCAAACCAATGCAGCACGGTATTACAGTATGAGTGAGGAGTTCGAGTTCGATCCCAATGTCCCTTAAACATTTGCTGCAGGTTGTGATGGCCCATAATTCCTCATACTGATAACAGTTCATCATTCAACCTGTTTAGCTCCACTCTGCTGGTGTTCTGCTGCTCGGTGACCATGTCTTAAAAAAGCCCCCCCCCCCCAACCAAAAAACAGTCTCTGTGCTCTATGCTGGCTTTATGACACCAATATCTTGCTGCTGAAAGAGTCCCCCCCCCACCCCTCCCCACTTTCAATGTTTGTCAAAGGCATGTCAATTCTCTGCTAACACTGATCACACTTTACCATGAAGCTTTAAGGAAAAATCCACCCCGAAACACTGTTGGAAAACATTCTGGTTTTCTTGTTTGGTGGCATATTTCTTTTTCTAATGCCCGTGAATGCGTGGCCACATGGAGATGACATCACATCACATCCAGATACAGTTCCAACAAACAGTGAATCACTGCAGATGTAATTAAGTTTAAGATCAATAGTGGTTGATAGAACATTTTAAACGTCATATACAGAGTAAAACTCATTTAAATGAACAACTATACCAGATAAGTGATTGCATTTAAAGCTAAAGCTTCATGGAGCCCACTGTTTTTAGAGGTTGCTGGCCCAGATCAAGGACAGTCATATGAAGTATCACAATCCTGCATCACCACCACAACTCGAGACAGGAAGAACGTTAAAAGTAAACTCACCGCACATAAGAAACAAAAACATGATTGTGTCTGAACTAGAAAGGTCTCTTATTAGTCAACACACTGGAAGATACAGTAGATTACAGTGTAGAATTAGCAGTAGTATATAGCTTCTGGCCACCAGCAACAATAAACCCTACACCATCTTTGATTTCATATGATTGTATTATTTATTAACAGAAGAGACCTTTCATGCTTCTCCGCCCTACTTCTAAGATCAGGTTGATCTTAGAAGTAAGTGTGGCAGTGGTGGAAAGCAACCACCTACAATTGCAATTTATGCTAATTTAGACTTCTACACCACTACATTTATCTGACATTTACTTTTCATGATAAGATTTTACATGACATACGACAAACTTAAATACAATACTGTAAAGTTCCACATTCAACCAGCGGTTCCTAACCTTTCAGTGTTCAGGTAGATGGTGATGCAGGACCTGTGATACGTATTCAAATCAGGGCCAAGAAGTCCAATAAGTCTAACTAATTTGTAAAAAGGTTATTGAGACTTACAATCAGGGAAAGATACAAGACAGTAGAGTCAGGTCATGAAGAAGAATTCAAGAATATGGCATCTGCAAATCTACCTCACGCAGGCTCTTCTCAACAACGGTCTGCAAGAAAAGACCACAAGTCAATGAAGCCAACAAGACATGCCTGTGGACACTGAAGAAGCTACAGGCCTTCATGGCTTTGGTTTCAGTCAAGATGAAACCAAAACTGGCCTTTTGGCCATCATATTACCCCATGCAATTTTACAGAGCTCGAGTAGTAACCAGAGCAGTCAGACAAACGACTACAAACTGCAGCGTTTACATTTGGATCCACATAGATTTCAGACTGAAGCCGAGGTTCCTCTGCTATACTGACCTGAGGGAGGTCAATCAAAGTCAAAGTTACATCCACAGTGATTCAAAGTTGTCCAAGCAGCATTAATACCTCTTACAGGCAGGCAAAGTTAAGCCATCTAAACACAGAATCAAAGAGGAAGGGCTGCATTCTAGAGGTGCCATTTTTTTGTCAAACACAAAGTAAAACTGAGGCGGCAGATAGACAGTTCTTCACCATCTTCAGGTGCGTTCCGTTTCACGAGCCTCCAAAAGTGGCTGGTAGGCTGAACCTGTCCACTACATAACTGAGTGCACAATGGCTTTTGGGATACTTCAGATGACAAAGGATAGTTGGGTGCTGAACTATAAATCTTGGCTGCAGTTGGAAATCCTTTTTACAGCCTTGGTTACCTGTTGTATGCCCAATTCCAATCAAAAGAAACACATTAGGACTGTCGCAAAGGGAAAATGTTCCACAAATTTAAAATTTAATTTGTTTGTTTGACAAACTCTACTGGAGTACAAGGCACAGCCTGCTGCACTTACACAGAATTCACAAACTGGTGTATGAGTAGACTACGCCTGTTAAAGACAAGTGTGAACACTGCTACAACAAGCGACGACACATCATTATGATCTATGATTTACCCAAAAGCACAAGAACAGGTTTGAGTGGATTTTTCCTTTAAGTTCCCAATTAAAGGGTTAGGGGAGGTTTGTCTTGTACTCCAAACCAACACAGCACAGGAGCAGAAAAGAGGCTGGGAGCATCGCCTGGATGACGTGTCCATATCAAAGTAGTCAGAAGAGAATTAAACCAAGAGTGTGAGTTCATCATTCAAGCCATGACTGGACGTGGTAGTTCGACTCACAGTTCATTTCCAAACAACCGTTTAAGGCAGGACGTCAGTGTAGAATGACGTCCAGATGTTTGAGCCCCAAATTGTGGATTCTTTTTACAGTGTATTGTCAAATGATGACGGGCAGGCACAGTTAGCCTCCCCTCCCATAGCCCCTTATTCTCCTTTTAGTAATACCAGCAATTGAAACAGCAGCAAAGCCTGAACCACAAGTTAGTCCTCTTGACAATACGGCAACATATATACAATTCTTTTTTCCCCTCCATCTTTCACTCCCTTTCACACTGACATGAGGTAAAGTATGGCGCCCAAGTGCAATGCTCAATTGTGCTACATGTACAAAAAGAAAAGAAAAACAAATCTGCCAGTATGAGAAAATGTAGTCCACCCCGAATAACACAGGACCACCTCAACTCCAGCACTCCCACACACACCTTCCTCCTCCTCAAAAACAAAAACTAACATACAGGGTTGTTGGATTTTGATGCCACTTGTGGCTGACAAGATTTTTGTGAATCTTATTTTTTTCTCAGTCACAGACCAAAGTAGAGTGGGCGTGGCACCGTAAGAGGAATTTCACATTCTTTTTTTCACTATCACTCCCCCCCGTCCCTCCTGGACACTTACAGATAATCAGTGTGTTGAGCCAGAGGACCGGTCTAAATGGCAGTGTGCGCGTGCACTACAGACTGAGGTGTTGGAAGGTGTGTGACTGGAGGGTCAGATACACTCCAAATCTCAAGTCTGACAATCTCTAACAGGGAAATGAAAACGCACAGGCCAGATTTAAGGGCTTACCTAGACAGACCAGAGGTTCAGACAGCTGCTTGAGAAATAATGACAGACTGCACTCTTTAACAGAGACAGATTGTAGAAAGCTGTCATGCTGTAACTGAATTTTGAACATGAGAACTGAAGGATTTCACAAAGTCATACTTTAGTTTTCACATTGTGATCTGTGGGACCCAAAACATGAGTATGTAAGTATGGCACCCAACAAGAGATCTGAGGGAAGTCCAGCTGCTGGCAGGAGACACAAATAAAGACCAGTCCCAGCAGAGTGGATTTAAATGTATGCTTTTCTGTTAGATGAACTTAACTCAACACATTCAAAATGAACACGATGAACTTCACATGTAGTTCTGTTGCTTCTGAGCTGTGAGGCACAGTGAGGGATCTACAGCTCAAATGAACAAAGACTAAATCCACAGATGACAAGACGTTTTCAGTGGTTAGATCAAGTTTTGTTCTCATTTCATTCTTGACTAGAGGATTTTTGGACCGAGCTGAACACTGAAACCTGACCCTAAGTGGGACTCGGGTTAAACTTTCCTGTCTACAGTGGTTTCAGATTGCTACAGGTCTCTCTCTTCGTCCTGGAAGCAACAGGACCCGTGGCCAGTCTCTTGTCAGATCATCGCAATGACTTTGTTTTGCCTGTTATTTTAAGAGTGCTGCGTTTTGAGCAGTATCCATATTTGACCATGGTGGCTGCCGGAGTTAGCCAGTCCCAGCGAATTTCACTATATGCCTTTAAAGATTTTCTTCCTTCTCTGCTCCCACGGAAATCTTAAGCCTGCAGTAATGCTGGAGTCAGCTGGCCAATGGATGTTTTGATGAACCAGATAACTGTAATTTAATCAAATGTTTTGGGGGTAGATAAGGTGCCTGCTTCAAACAAAGTGAAGGGACATTAAGCCTTTCTGGGGGCCTAGGGCAAACATTAACATTGGGCCCCAAATGACCTCACGTCTCTCCATTTGGCCCTTGTTTTTGTTAGTCAACATTCAGTTTGTCGCAACTTCATTAAACAGAGATTTATTTAGAAGCACAATCTAACCTGAAAGGCCTGAGTAACGATGCAGGCGTCTCGGTCATTTAGTTTCTATCGTGCTTTATTGGTGTATTACAAACTAAATTAGCAATTGAACTAATTACCGCTCAATATTTTGGGAGCTCAGCTGATGTTGGGTCTGTTCTACTATACTGTAGGGTAGATTTACAAACTGCAGATCTGCAGTCTGTTTCAAATCTTCAGATAATATGTGATTTACTTAAAAAGCAAAAACAAAATCACATTAAATTTTAAGTGCATATACAAACTCAAATTTGGATGAATTCATTTAATAACATCCCCTCTGTGTTTGAATTTAAATCCAGCCCATGCTGTAGCTGATCTCCCACAGAGAAGGCACTGAGTTTCACTTGCCTCCATTCAAGACATGAGACACAAATTACAGTAAGGGAATGCTGGCTCGTGTGTTGTATACTGTCTATGTGATGTAGACAGTGAAAACACTTGAGTATGTGTCACTGCCAGAGTTACTGAACTGAATTGCAGCCTTGTCCAGAAATGAACACTGAGTGCACCGTCCTGAGGTAGAAGCACCTGTGGGTGAGATTCCATGACTGTGAATCCAATTTCAGATAGCTAACACAGTTTCACAACCACACGGGTATGTATTTTCACATATGCCTATGTTTTGGAGTAAATTTAAGAGTGCAGTCTGATTAGCTCTACAAGCATTTACCCATCTGACCAATCAATCACGTGTTTGTTTTTTATCCAGAATTCAAAAACAGATTCTCAACTGATAAAATTAATATCTAATGAATGAGGAAAAAACAAAACAGTTAGGCTTATGTGCAGAGAATACACTTCCTGAACCCCACAAATCATCAAGTGTAAACCTCAAGCCTGGGAGGGGGAAGAGATGACAATGCAGCTCTCCTACAGCTTGATGGCTGACAAACCGTCCCCACCCCCTCCCCCCCCAAAAAGTCAAATAAAGAGGTATTATAGTTACAGTGCAAAAAAGATGAGAAATTCAAGCTTAATACAAAAACATAGCACCAAACAAAAAAGAAAAACAAAATATAGACAAGAAAATGCATGCAATTAACTGAGGTATTCAAGTGAAAAAGGGCTTACTGATGAGGAAAAAAAAGACATTTAGCAAGAAGCAAAATTTCTCAGAACAGAAACCACACACAAAAAAAGGCTGGTATCCTTATCCCTAGGAATCAACTTCAACCTCATAGCATCACATCTGTTATAGCTTTGGTAGGTACGGGATGTGAGGAACACTAGTGTGTTGAAATGAATTGGCCTTTTTCGCAAAGACTGTATTTGAAAAGATTCTGTGTGTCTTACATGAGTATCCAATTTGTACAAAAGTCTGCAGCATATTGAACGTGATATGTCTTTCTCTTCTTATATCAAAACTGGATGATTTGCTCTGTGGAAAGACATTTAGTACGTGAGAATGACTAATTCAATTCCATCCATTCTTGGTATTAAAACATGTTAAACCAAATCATCAAGATAATGCCATAAACATCTAATCTTGCTCTCACACACTCTAGATATATCCATCAATTTTGAACATTTATAGAAGCCATCCAGTTGTCATGGTTTTTACATAAGCTACAAGAACATGCAACCTCAAGTGCGGTTAAAAACTAGTTTAAATTACAGTAACTGGGAATGTTGAAATTCCTATCCATTTAGCAGGATATGAGGGTGAGCCTTAACGTTTAAGGCCAAGAATATCATTCATGTCTTTTATTATTTTTATATATATTTATATAGTTTGCTACGTATATGATTTTGGTGTCAATGTGACCACACAATTCTCAAAGTAACAGACCCTAATGGAATAAGTGCAAAAATGATTAAGAATACCATTTCAAGACAGATTTCAGACAGAAGTGCCACCAGGCGTTTTGCTCCAGTGGTATCTGTTAGCCATGTCTGTCATTAGCGTTTAAAAAAAAAAACGCTATAAAACTGACTGGCACTAGTGCACAGGCTGAGGAGTTTAGAGTTTTTTTTCCTTCCTACATACTTTGATTTACACCTTTGATTGAGCTATGTACAATCTAATACTACACAATAAGCATAAGCCTCATCTCACTGACACAGAGGTTAACCAAAGAAACACAAATCAAAAACAGTGAGGAATAGACACTGCGACCTGACCTTTTTTAAAACACTTTGCTAAACGTTAATAAAGCACTCATGTGATTACACAAAGCAGAGAAGGGAAAGTAAAGATTGTGTTTGCGCAAAAAAAGGAAAAGAAATAAGGTAAAAGATCCGATGTGAAATCTGCTGTGAGATCAGTCTGTTTATTTTGTTGCGTCTCCACACAGTGTTCCCTGGCTGCCTTGGTGGTGCCATTGCAGGCTGAAGATACAGGGCTAGCATCGCATCTTGTTGGGGAGCAGACTTTGCCTTTTCTCCGTTAGCGTCTATAGCTTAGGTGCTAATGCTGAGCTCAGTTGTTTTGGACCTGAGGTTGATTGGCTTTGAGGCTGCGCAGAGCTCGTCGCGCCGCTGCCGACTTGGCGATCCGGTAGCTGCGGCCAACTCCTTTAAACTTGCCCTTACCGACGACCTCCACCGTCACCCGGACTTTCCCGTCATATGTTCTCTCTGCAGGGCTGTACACAGGAAAGGTAAAAGGATCTCAGACCGTAGATACCATACATTTCCCCTGTTCCCCATATAATGCACACTTCCTCCACATTCACCAGTCAAATGTTTTGATTATTATTGAGAGATGATTATTTATGACAATTGTTATTTCAGAAATCGTCAGAAAACTGTTTCAACATTCAAACTGTACAGTTGAATTACTTTTTTTTAAATCAGTGCATGACTTGACATGAAACAGGACCATCTTTTCTGCATAAACACAATGAAATAGGACTTGACACGATTGCCTGTGCAGCCCTATAAGCGAAGCAATTCATAACATCACACTAACTAAATGCACAATAACAATTATTTGTTCACACCAGTTAGGCTCTGCTAACATTGCTACAATGAATATTGTCCAAGTTCTTCTGATAAATGTAATGCATAATTGTTGATCTCCTACCTGAACTTGGCAGTTTCTGGCTCCATCTCGAGCAGCTCCCTCACAGGAGAGCGTGGCACATTGGCAGAGAATTTCTCTGTAAGAAGTGAGAGGATGGCGAGTTATGAGGTAAACAAAGTGATATAAACATCCTCAGACCTTTAATTCTTCAAAAATATCAACACGCACAATCCTCAAGGTTTGTGGTCACTCAAGTTCCCTGCATTAATTGCATTAATTAAAGAATCATGATGGAAAAATATATAAAGAAATAAATAACCTTTCACTCTCTCTTACCTATAAGCGGCCTCATCATTGGATAATACACTTGCCACACCGTCTCCAATGACATCCTGCTGTCCATGTAAATTGCTCCAGCTAGTGACTCAAAGATGTCCCCCATGGCCTTAGGGACCTCGATGTCCTCCTCCTTTTCCTCGTCTTCTTCAGAGCGTCGCAGCTGGTCGCAAAACACATAAAGCTGTCAGCTGATGCCATAATAATGGTGTGTTCCAGTTCTACTGGGAATTTCCAATTGGAAATTTCAACAGGAACGCCCCCTTAAGTCGGATTTCTAACACGGAAAGTCGAGAGAATCTCTCTACCCCTGACTTGGTGATCCAAGATGACTGCTCCGTGTTTCATCAGTTAATAAAAGCTGTAGTTTATGCTGTTTATTAGCACTTCTGTGTACTTGTGTCTCCTTTAAATGTTCGTCGACAAAGTGCTGTCCAACTGCTGTCTGTGGATGTGTTGCTACTGTGTACTTTAGTATGCATAAATACTGCATAATGCATCGTCATCAACCGGCATTGGTAACAATGGCAGTAAAAAGTAGTGTTATGATCAACAGTGAAACCATCAAAGCAAGCTGTCAAAAATCAGTTCATAGTACATTTTATGTAAAAAAAAAAAAAAACACCCGACCCTTTCTTTACTCTCCCATGTTTTGGTCATCTCAGCTGGCATTGCTGCATTTGCAAGTGAAAATTAGTGTGTTGTTGGTTAGTGTTGCCAATGTGAAAAATGATTTCAATGCAAGCTACCTACTGCCCCCGTGTTCCTGCTCAACACCCCCTGCTACAATTATTATTATTATTATTGATAATAATAATAATATCACACTGCACTACTATTTTCAGGTCTGTGTGAATGTGCTAATGTGTGTTCTCCTTCTCCTGCTCTCTCTCAATTCAGTGGGTTTTATTGGCATGGGAAAAGATCTTTACATTGCCAAAGATCTGACCACCCGAGCACATCTGGTACCAATCTGAATCAAAACATGATCATGCACTGAATCAATCTGGAGTTGAATAGTTAGTATCATGAACACCAACGCACAAATTTGTCCAAGACTAATGCATTCAAGTTAACTGTGATAAGTTAGTCTCTCTGTGCTCTTTACACAACCCTGTCATCTGAGACAATCTTCCTTCAAATAAGTTATTATTACAAACAAGGAACCATCCTAAACAATGGTAGTTGCTAAGCAACTGGCTGTGGCCAAGCAAAAATGTTGATCACATCCCACACCCCCCATATTTCACAGATTTCCACCCATTTCCATGCCCCGTTCTGTGACTCTCTGTTGCCACTACTGCTGAAGCCTCACTAAGATAGCAGTCCAGCTCTGAACCACCACCTGGGCCACAGTGAGGATGGAAACTCAAAAGGGGGCTGGTCTGGAATCCATGTGACTGTTTCCTCTGTTTGTCGGCCAGTTATGCAATCACTGTATCAATTTAACTGTGTAGGTCAGTGTGAGTCTGGGTTTAAGTGCAATGTTTAAATATCAGCCTAACAGCCTAACAGTCTGGTAATGTTCTGACACTACATGCTACATTAGCAGCCTCATCATGTTATTGTTACTCTTATTTTATCATTAGTGAGGAGTGGAATGGTACCATATTACTTCAGCACATGTCTTTATTTCTTTCAGCTGTTTTTCCCTCCAATATGCTTGGTTATGTGCCTGTTCCCCCTAAGACATAGAAGTAACTCTTCAAGCACAATGAGGGGAGATCTGGTGCCAAGATAGCCATTTCTGAGGTAACTGCATTTTCTCTTCAGTGCTGAAATATGAAACAGATTCATAGAAGCATACAGGCCTGTTTTTCAGGCAGACGTTTTGAATTCTGACTGTTAAAAACTACAAAAGCAAAGATTGGGTTTCTTCCTACAGGGCATTGTTGTTCAGTACTGACGCAAACAGGACTCACCTCGGAGTCCATGCCTTGCATCTCGTTCTTCTCCAACTGAAACTGCACAAAGTCGTCAATGACGTGGAAAAGCTCAGGTGAGATGGCCTTGAAGTACTTGTGGTAGTCATACTTGACGGCCAGAGAGGCAAAGATGGTGTTGTTGACGAGTGCTGAGCGCAGGTCGGTCAGCACGCCTGGAGAGTGCTGCCGGGGGTCTTCATAAAGGTGCTTCGTTATGAGGTAGTCTAGAATTGCATCACCAAGGAACTCCAGCCGCTGGTAACAATCTGAAGGGAAAGGAAACAAACAGCTAGGTTTGTGGGTAGGTGCAATCAACATTTGCAGAGCACATTCATGCAGCACTAACTAACAATGGATCAAATGACTGCACAGAGGAAATGTAATCTGAGAGGGGTCACTTGCAGTGACGAACCCTACCAGACTTATCACCAACTCTTCAGTTCCCCTCAGCTTGACAGGGCTTTTTTTCCTCCTTTCTTTAATGTAGCCAGGATATTCTGCTGCCTGCCTGCTTTCCAGCCGCAGCAGGCAGCCGTTTCCAATGAAAAAGCTCTGATAAACCCACTGTTCAGAACATGCCCAGCACCACACAGGAGACTGACACAGTTAGTGTCCAGCTCAGGAACATGACAGCTAAAGAGTCTTTTTTTTGAGTTGTGGAGGATGACCCACGGTTAAAAAGGAGTGACTGCTGGACTTACATCCATTAGGATTTGGGTGCACCAGATATTCATAAATCCACTTACAAGCTGTGTGTGTCCTTTCTAAGTTCTCAGTAACTTCTAGCAAGTTTCAAATGAGTGCTTTACTAACAGTTTGAGGAGGCCAAAGCCTTTTAATTTCCTTCAGAAATTCAGGTATGTTTATTTCTATCTGTATACATTGAGAAAAGTCTGTGTTTCAGAATCGAAGGTATTCATGCCAACCTAAAAAATATTTTTGTTTATTTAGTCTATATTTTGTAGTTTGAGGTATATATTGTGTTATTTTTAAGTGTTATTGATAATATCCCCAAGTTTCAGTCAGGTCAGCTGTGTCCACCATATCAATACCACTTTTACTCTTAGGGCCAAGCATGTCATACATCAGCAAGCTGCCACCTGGCAGTCAGTCAGTGTAAATCTAATATCTATGTGAGAACAAGTTTCTGTGAGACAACCAGTTTTAAAACAAGTTATACTCAGGATAAGTCTGAACTTCTAAATATTGGATGCAGCCGGCTACACGTGGCTCCAATTGTTCTCTTGAATATGTTAACAGGCACGGTTTGCTAATGTGCTCACCTTAATAACTATTTTATGAAGCAAAAATATATCAGTGGTGTG
This sequence comes from Micropterus salmoides, assembly GCF_014851395.1. Lineage (NCBI taxonomy): Eukaryota > Metazoa > Chordata > Actinopteri > Centrarchiformes > Centrarchidae > Micropterus > Micropterus salmoides. Next base: position 31,472,360 of record NW_024041039.1, read on the forward strand.
TTTATAGTGTGTTCTGCTGCCCCCCACAGTGGCCAAAAATAGCACATTAAATTGGATTCGCATTACTATGGAGACACCAGAGCTGAGCAGCGTTTAAGGTTGGGAAGACGGTGAAATTACAAGCGAAAGAAAACGGATAAGTGGATAACCTACGTTTATATTTACTCATTTAGCTGACGCTTTTATCCAAAGCACCTTACATTGCTGTATATGTCAGAGGTCACATGCCTCTGGAGCGTCTTGCTCAGGGAAACACTGTGTCGCTGTGGGATCGTAAACAACAACTAGGTTTCCATCCAAATGCAGCAAAAAAGTTAACCGAATTTCAAGACAATCGACAAAAGAATTTTCAAAAAGTTTCCATCCACTACGGTTATGCCAATATTATTATGGATTCCTTGTGGTGGATAGGACCCACCTAATGATAACACTCTCCTGATGCTGCAGGCAGTGGTCCTCAAACCTTTTTTGTCACGCCCCCCATCAGAAGCCAAATAAACATTCATGACTTCCCCACTCCAGCAAAAGTGGATTTAATCTCTATCCATCATTAACAGGTGGACACACCCCCCAGTTTGAGAACCAGTCTTGTAAGGTGAATTCTGACCTGTAATGGTGTTGTAATGGTAGGAAGCGTGGGTGAAGGCTTGCAGGAGGTAAGCCTTGTTCTGAAAGGTGTAGTTGATCTTTTTTTCAAAGTTCTCGAAGCCGGATATGAGGTGGTTGAGAGTTCGCTCAGCGTCTGGATGGTCCAGCATGCAGCGGGGTGGGATCTTCAGCCAGCCATAGCACAAGCCTACGGCTACGATCTGACAGCTCTGCAATGTTGTTCCTTTCGGGGTCCCTCTCTCCAATGGTAACACCTGTTGTCATCAAAAAAAACTTCTTAATACCTCTGTAAGCCCCCGCTGATAGTTTTGATAAACATTGTTTTGGCACCCTACGTGGTATGGCTCCAGAATACATGTATATCTGTAAAACCTGGGCTTTGCTGTCCAGGCCTCAGCCGTGAAACACTCTGCCCAAAAGATGTCAAGCAGGCGAAGTCAGCATATTGCTCATACTTTAATATCAAGCCTCCACAGGCAGACCGAGCGTTGCTGTGGGAGCAAATGACCATATATGGAACACCGGCTCCATCTGGCTCGGTATTACATAGAACAGAGCCATTGGTAGAAAAAGCAGTTCAAAACAGAGGAAATCTGAGGTTTTTGCTCACAGGGATTTCTTTTAAATACTTTTACCTAATTATTGCCACTATTCCAAAAATCCCACAGTAAACTACTATTACTGCTGAAATATAGTAAAAATACTTTACGCTATGACTGACTTTGATTTACTCAAACCTAACATCACAGTAAAAATGCAGGTTGGTTGGTAAAAGTTAATTAGTTTAAAGGCAGCACAATATCAGTGTCTATTTAGCCTGTTTTTCATTGCTGGTACCAGCTCAACTCGCCTTGACTTTGGCCCAAGGTCCTCCGTACCCAGAGATAGCACACCTCAATGTAGCTGGTCGTCATAGCAACGCCACACACAACTGCCAAGACGTAATGTTCAACACGACACACGCACCAGCTGTCTCTTGGTTTAAGTTAAAACGTTTCCACATTACTCAGGATGTAAAGACAGAATAGCGGTATGAAACTCTTACAGCTGTGTTTTCCTCTGCTGTTGTTGCTGGAGTCTCTGCTGCGCTGGCTGCAGTGGTCTGTGTGACTGTGGGGCCAGAGGGGGCTCTGGGAGGTGACTGCCCGGCCGGCCGGCTCGTTAGCTTCCCCGAGGGCACTTGCGGAACTTTCAAGCACATTTTTGATCCGCCATCAATTTTTGTAAAACTGCCAATATTCATCTACACAGTTGATTTCTCATCTCAAAACTTCTCAGAGGTGGATATCGTGATGACATATCACATGATTTTAAGATCTAAAACTTTCTGTTGCTATCCTGCCTGGCACGCGCAACCATGATGCAGTGAACAGTGACCATCGTCTCTGACCAATCAGTAGTCTGCTGTGTTTTCACGCCACATTCTAGTATCGCCTCAGCTCGACTCAGCTTGCTTGGAACCTTGATGGAGGCGACAAAAAAAGGACCAGGTACAGGTACAATTTTCCCCGAGGGAAACAAAAAAAGGCGAATAGAGTCAAGGTGAGCTGAGCTGGTACCATGTGGAGGGAAAGAGGCATTAAGGTTATAGAAATCCTTTTTTTAAAGATATTTTTAAGCAATTTTGCTTTTATTTGACAGCCAGTAGAGAGATGGTAAATAAAACTTGTAAGGCATCTTTCTAGCTCACAGCTCACCTTGAGGCCCAGTGAACAAAGGAACATCTGAGCGGCTCTCTCTCCGCAGCTCGTCAGGTAGCAGCCCAGCAGAGCCTCCACACAGTCTGCAATGCTCTTGTCAGCAATGCACTGCTCTGTGTGCAGGTCATAGGAGATGGACTGCTTGCCGAGCTCAACGCCGCAGTTCTCTTCAGACGGATTCCAAAAACCCACCACAAAGTCGTCCTCCTCTCCAGCCTTGCTGGGATCCAAGTAGCACATGGCATCCCACGAGCTGTAGTCAAACTCCTCGGCAGAGGGCCCGCTGGGTGCCGGCTCTGAGGCGTAGTGGACAGTGGTGGGATGGAGGGGCTTCTTGGGGGCCTTCCACTCATACGGAGACTCCATGGTGGAGGCGGAGCCCGAGGCTGGGGTGAGAGAGGGAGGGAAGCCACTCAGAGAGATCTTCTTACCAAAAGCACCAGATCCCAACAACATGTTGTCAATGAATTTGATGTGCTCCTTGTAATACTCCAGATCGTCCTCCATGTTGACTTCATCCTTTGGCTCATCCTTCAGCATCAGCTCAGCATCCTCGTCCACCTCCTCACACTCTTCATCGTCCTCATCGTAGTCATTTCCAGACTGCCCATTGGCCAGAGGCTCCTCTTTGGCCTGGATGATGGACACAAACAGGAAGGAAACGAGAATTCAAGTTAAGAATTTTCTCTGGGGAGTATCGGACAGACTGCATTAGTCAGTGCTTTTGTCTTTTGGAGGGAAGGGGAGCTGATCCTATAATACAGTTTGTATGCATTAACAGGCACGTGCACACATAGACATCAAAAGGGGCTTCAGCACCTGTCCTTTTTCTTCCTCAAGAGAAAGTGCCCTTTTTTCTGGGATGCTTTTTTAAATAAAAGAATATACAGTATATTTATTCCTGTTTGCAACAGATTCCCTGTCAAACAAATCTATTTACTGGGGGAAAAAATCTAAATAGGCTATCAGGTCAGAAGATGAGACTTTGGAGTTCTGATGCCCTCCCGCTCCCTCCCTCTCTCTCAATTCAAATTAGATTTATTGGCATGAATGTAACAACATTTCCAAAGCATCATATATACACACACACACACACAACATATATACCCACTCTCTCCCTCCCTCCCTCTCTCTTTTTCTCTCTCCCACTCTCTCTCTCTCTCTCTCTCTCTCAATTCAAATTAGCTTTATTGGCATGAATGTAATAACAACATTTCCAAAGCATCATATATACCCACTCTCTCTCCCTCCCTCTTTCTCCCTCCCTCTCCCTCCCTCCCTCTCTCTCCCTCCCTCCCTCCCTCCCTCTCCTCCCTCCCTCCCCCCTCTCTCCTCCCTCCCTCTCTCCCTCTCTCCCTCCCTCCCTCTCTCCCCTCTCTCCTCCTCCCTCTCTCTCCCTCTCCCTCTCCCTCTCTCCCTCCCTCTCCCTCCCTCCTGCCCAACCAGAGCAGCTCACAGACAGACAGCAGCCCCTCCAGCTTCTCTCCCAGCACTGTTTTTCTTGGCTTGTGTGGAGGTGAGTGGTGATGAACAAAAGACTAAACTACCAGTGCCTCCAGTTTACCGCTAATTAAACAGAAGACATTGACATTTCAGACATTTGACAAGTCCCTGCAGGTGAATGGGATAAAGAAAATAACTAAAGCATATCACCACAGAACTTCCCCAGTTGACTTCCATCAAGAGTATTTTCCTCTGAAATGTGCTGTGTAAATATGCAGATTAGCTTGTTTTGGTTAATACAGAATAAATCTGCAGATGCAAACAGACAGAGGGTATTAGGCTTAAAACCAACACCATCTAAAGGCGTATTCTTGAAGTTTTATTTCCATTAGAGTAAAAGAAGACCTGGAAGCAAAATAGACCAAAGTCTCAAAATTGACCACTCCATGAAAAAAGTGCCTTAAAGAGTAACTTGATAGTTTTGATGGTCGGCTCCTCATCTGATAACTCTCCATTCTGTTGGTTTGTCGTATGCTGATAGATCCTTATATAATACAGACAGCCCTCCCTCAAATGTGCAACTAAGTCCATGCCACCATCAGTAATTGTGTGTGTGTGTGTGTGTGTGCGCATGGTAAATGTAATATAATAGCAACAATAATAAAGTATTTGATCAATACATTAATGTATTCAGGCAATTCAGTATCCTGTTGCTTGGCTGTGTGAAGCTGAAGGTTGTCTTTACTCATTTGGCATCTTGCTTGTGAAACAAAGTGTAAAAGTATTTAAATAACATTTATTTGAATTATGCCTGCAGCCCAACGCCACAGTTTAGTGTGAAGATTTATGTGAAGTATTATGTATTCCAATAACCCCAAAAGAATTGAAACAATTTATTGCCTTGTGAAAAATAAACAAATTATTAATGAAACTATACACTTGAAACTAGTAGCATAGAAAACATGCACATTGTGGCATAGTTTGCGTTTCTGTCGCCTGCTCCTGTGATAAACCTAGTGAAAACTAAAGAAGACTGTGGTCTCTGTGTGAACTGATTATTTTGTAGAAAAGTTGTTGAGTTAATATATTTATTTTAAAAAAATTCCCTTTTTTTCACTTGAGCCCCTGCCCACCAAAATGTCTGTACACGTACCTCTGCATTAATATTTTTCTCGTGCTGTTATCTTATGTCAAGTGAACATCAACAAATGATTTTATTATACAATATGTCCAGGGAGAGGGTGGATAAGTTTTTCCTTTAATGGGCAGTGTTCATAGAAACTAATTCGACCTCCTACAGGGAGAGAAAGATGGCAGAAAGCAGGCCAGGAAAGGCACACAAGTGTTCAAAAGTGCAACTGCATTCTTCCACGAGCTGCTTTTGCAGCAAGTCTCGCATTCTGTGCTTTCAGGCCAGACCAAGGCTGAAACCTGGTCATGGATGAGGTAATTACAGCTCACACCTGCAGCCCAGCCCTCATGTCCAGTCTGTTCCCCCACCCTTTTGTATGGTCTTCCACTCCTGTTGTTTGTAGTGCTAGATCCTGGCCTTGCGGTCACAACTGCTGCTCACAAACCTCAGTTCACACGTCATCATAGTGGTCGAAATATAAAATATTCAGCACTCTGTGCGTGAAGTAATTAGCTACTCTTAGTCATATCTTTGTTTTACTGTGATCTTCCACATTATTGATGCACTGCCTAACGGTGTGTGTAATAACTGAATTAACCACGACAGTATTACACGTATTTTTCTTCAATACACCTTACCTACGATTATGAGAAATACATTATTTACGGCTTCTATTTTCGATTCGACTCCTCGATGCATCAGGATGCATCGCCTCAAGGGTGGGAATTTCTAAGTACCTCATTACGATTATTAGGGCTACGATGTGATTGTAAAACAAATTCAATAAAGATGTATTTTTCTCACTGTGTGACTACTTGGTACTTTTAAAGCAAAGTATTTGTGACAGAGAGAGAGACAGAGGGTAATGATGGTATAATATATATAATTTATAATGGTAAAGGGTAATAAATTGGCAATGTTGTTATTACATTCATGCCAATAAAGCTAATTTGAATTGAATTGAGAGGGGAGGGAGGCAGCCTGCACAACATACACACAGAGGTACAGACAGTAAAGGTCATTATTACAGCGTTATTACTGACCTCTGCTGTTGCTATTTTTATTTCTGAGGCTGCTGTTATTAGTATAGAGTCAGATAGGTGTTGAACTACGCACTTTAATGCTCCAGCCAAACCGCGTTCACTCCACCTTAATATATCTGTTCCTTTTTTTGTCTCCTATAGTGTGGTAATATGTTTGTGTCTTGTCCTGTAAGTTGATTATTGTAATCTTGTATTGAGCACCGTGGGCCTTGAGAAACAGCATTTCGTTCATTTGTGAACTCGATATGTGGATGAATGACAAGAAATCAACTTTACAGCAGCCAAATAACGTCCTGCTCAGCCTCCACACCGCAGTCTGAAGAGATGTTACTGCCTTTGAAGTAGTTGGAAAACAAAAGACAGACTTTAATAAACGGACACGCTGTGACCTACACTGTACATTTACAGCCAGACTGAAACGTAGCGCTCCTGTTTTCCTCTTTTTCACCGTCACCTACTGCCGCCTGTCACGTAGCCGTCATTTGAAGAATGAGCAGAGGACGCTCGCTAAGCGCTACCGTGTTGCACACTGTGCGGGTGAAAATCATTAACGTGAGTTGCGCATTGACTTTATTGATCATGTGAAATTTTAGTAGCAGCAGTCACTCAATCAATAGCTGCCTGTCTGTGCTAAACAGGGAGGACCACACGTCTCCGTTGTGTGCACCACACAGACAGTCTGGAGCTGCACTTCTGCATTTCCGAGTTCCGTCAACATTAAGTTATCAATTAAGCTCTAGATAATCGATTATTGACATTTGTGAATCGATTCATAATCATCCAAGTCCGCATCGCAATGCATCTAAAAATCTATTTTTTTCCCAAACCCACTACACTGACAGCAACCCCCAAACGGTCAATACTCAAACTCAAAGGTCCTACTGGTCTACAGCTACCACTAGGTGGAGACATTGCATGCCAAGAAAGGGCAGTACAACACTGTCACTGAACAGTCATCAATATAATGTGATGTACATATTAGATTTATGTGATACACAGCAAGTTGTATTTTCAACTCCGTTTTAAAAATGTCAGTTAATTATGTAGTGTATTTCAATTTATCACAATATGTATCACATTGCAATTTATTGTGATACAAACGTACCATGACCCTTGTATCAATGTATATGTACTGTATCATGAGGTTCTTGCTAATACCTAGCCCTGATAGAAAGCATCCTGACTGGAAACATCACTAACTGGCATGGGATGCACAGTAGGGTAAGGTCTACAAAATTTCCATCGGACAATGTCTACATTGAAACATTGGGATGGACGATGACAACGGGGGCGTGCGCGGGCACACGTGAGGGAGTAGTGACCGTCTTACGTGCATGTGTTCACTCGCACAGACTTCACTCAGTTAAAAAGTTAGCCTCCTAACAGACAGCCTCCTATGACGTTACAAGTCGTGGTGGATGTTTTACAAGCACAGACCAGGTAAAGCAGCACTGAACACAGGGTGCAGCGGGTGATTAAAACTGCTCAGAAGATCATTGGTATCCCCGGCTCCCCCTGTTTGCATGTCAAAGTGTCCTTGGGATACTGAACCCCGAATTGCCCCTGGCGGCTGTTCCGCCAGTGTATGAATGTTAGTTTCCGTTTGAGCACTTAGGCTCAGTGTATGAATGTGTTTGACTGGTGAATGCAGATTTAGTGTAAAAGCGCTTTGAGTGGTCGAAAAGACTAGAAAGGCGCTATACAAGTACGGAGCATTCAGTGATATCGGTGAGCTGAGGTGCCTGCAGAGCCCAAAGGATACCCACCCTAATTAATGACATTCAATTATTTTGCAACAATTTTGATAACAATTTATTGTTTAACTGAATTTACAATCAAAACACCAAACACTGTCCGGTTCCAGCTTCTCCAGCTTCTCCAGCTTTTCTGTGGTTTATATTATTGTAAACTGAATTTCTTTGGGACTTTGATGAGAATAATTAATACAAATGAAGAAATCAACCTTTTCATTATTTTATGGACAGAGACTCATTGATTAAATAAAAAATAAGACAGATTAATCATTAATGATAACAGTTACATTAAAAAAAAAACTAACTTTTATAACCTTTTTTGGCTGAGCTTGTCAAGAGTGGGCAATGGAAATCAAATCTACTTCTGTATTTGGAATGGCCCCCACAGGTCCATAGATATTAAAAAGATAGCAACAATGTTATTAACTGTAAGAAAAGATCTGTGTCAGCTGATATCACCACATGGTATTTATCACCCTATCACTCAACCCTTCTGAAGAGGTGTTGTTCCTTTAAAATGTGACTCTATGGGGGTTGTGCATTTGCTTGTTAAAACGTTCACTCCTGCACTTCATGTGGTTGACAGTTATTGACTGCGTAGGCAGTGGTTTGATCCCTTTCTGGGTTAGGATAAATTATTGAACTATAATTTTGAACTATTATAGGTTGTCAGTTTTTCTCTTTGCCAAAATTCTTCTCCTGTATTTGTGCCATTTTCAGTTGAATACACTTATCGTAGTGAAGTAAAAGTACATATATTTTTTAACATTCATTTATAATATTCATTAAACTATATGTAAAAGTCGAGTGTCAAAGGCAATGGGGCTTCAAAGCAAAACACAAACATGTGGCCATACAAGGTGAAAGCATGCCCTCTAGTGGCCAGACAACATCATAGCACTAACAACATCTATGAGGGAAATGAATGGATGAATAAAACATAATATAGTGTATTAGGAAGGGCCTATCACTAAGCACACTCAGTACTTGCAGTGCAGTGCAGTATAAAGTAAGAGAGCAGCAGGAAGTCCACTGACCTCCTCTGAATCCAGTTTGTCTGTGCTGCTCTTGTCCTGGTTGACCACGTAGCCAGGAGGCAGCCAGTTAACAGGAGGGTCAAAGATGGACACCACCATCCTGCTGGGGAGCCCCTTCTTCTTCCCCAGGCGGTACAGGTTACAATTGCTCACCTGGATATGGGCAGACCAAAGAGGATGAGTCGAGACCTGTGCACTCCATTATCAGTAACATACTGTGTCCTTGGAAAATTCAGCTTTAGTTGTAATTATTTCAAATCCTTGTATACTCGTGTGCATGTTTAGCTCAGTCGGTACTGTGTGGAACTCCTGTTAGGAAGATAGGAAAAACAATTCCAATTAACTGCGTATATTTCCCCCCCTTATTATTTGATTATAAGGACACTTTTGCACAGGCTCACAATAAGGCCCGTGCTGCAGGGCGTGTGCGCCCGGCGTTTGATCCGCATTCATAAACCTATCAACGCTAATTTTCATTTCCCTGGGGAAATTCAGGGTGTGAACTACGGTGGAGCCGGGGGGAACTTAGCTCCCCTAATAAGACATCACAGTTCCCCTAAAAGCATGATTTGTGATATTTTGGGGGGGTCAAATATTGACAGCATGCTTTATTGACATCATTATCATGGATCATGCGGAGCGTCAGACTTCACCCAGAGGAAACAATCACTGACCGACCACAGCGGGCCAGTCGCTCCGCGATCTCCTGTCCCTGGTCCGCCCCACTCCTTCTCCGGTGCAGACAGGCTGTGAACGGTTCGTGATCGTTGGCTGGATGAAAATTATGCATGATCCATGCACTACTGCAACTAGGGGCTCTCCGCAGCGCCATGCAACTTTCTACATTCTTCCCAGAGGTGTGTCAAGCAAGCCAGAGACTCTTTTGAATGTCCTTCAGAACTCTTCAAAGTAAAAGCTTTCAATAAACTCAACATAAAGCATTGGAGATTAGTCTGAAATTTATATTACAGCGTAATAAGGGGTCAGAAACAAAGGGAAATAATAGGGAAACACATTTAAAGATGGCAACAAGGTAAAACTACACTGAAAGAAATAATAAACGCAACCCTTTTGTTTTTGCCCCCATTCATCATGAGCTGAACTCAAAGATCTAAGACTTTCTCTCTGTACACAAAAGGCTTGTTTCTCTCTAATATTGTTCACAAATCTGTCAAAATCTGTGTTAGTGAGCTCTTCTCCTTTGCCGAGATAATCCATCCACCTCACAGGTGTGGCATATCAAGATGCTGATCAGACAACATGGGGATTGCACAGGTGGGCCTCAGGCTGGCCACAATAAAAGGCCACTTTTATTATTGTTAATAATAATAATAACTGGTCTACTGTGGTCTAGGTGTGAAAGAGGAGCGGAATCACCCTTTTTTGTCCTTTTTTTTTGCATTTCACAAATAGTATGAGGGTTTTACAAATCTGGAACTGTGTCTTAAAGAGTCCAGTGTTTGTTGCCCGCAACAATACTATTGTTATTGATTTTCCTTTGTTTTTACTGTTTAAAATGGTATCTGAGGTTTGTATTTGCGGATATTCGCTCAGCATCTCCTCTCGCTCGCAAAAACTGAAAACGGATCCGTCTGTGAATTGAATGGTTGGTATCATGAACACCGCTGCACCAATCTGTCCAACACAGCGCTGTCAATGTCAGACCCACCTTCAAGAAAGTTATTAGCAAGCGTGTAAGGAGCCTAGCTAAGGATAGCTATGTAAACATTAGAAAACAGCTGGGATGTCAAAGTTAGCATGACGTATAGCTGATAGTCAATATCCACTGCAACCCCACCCTGCCCCAAAAGTTCACTTTAATTGGTAAATTAGAAGCAAACTACTGACACCCAGTACTTGCTTATTTTGTGAACACAGCTGGACACAAGCTGTAGTTGCCGTATTGTCTGTTTGATCAGTCCGTCACATTCAGTGCTGCAAACTGCCTGACGGCCCCCTGAACTATCATAGTACTACCCTGAAACTAAGTAGCTCTTTCAAGAATATTCCTCTGGAATGCTGTTTATAAACTTTAAATCTGCGTAACAACTATATGATTACCTGATTATCTTTTTAAACTCAAAGAAATGAGTTGTAATTACCATAAATACTATTTCAGATCAAATTATGTTCTTATCAGGAAATGATCCAGGAATTTCATTAAGCTGCTATTTCCAAGGTCAGGAATGAACTTCTACAAAGTGTAATAGTGCACGATTTGGTGCATTTGGGATAATATATCTAAAACATATACAGTACCTGAATATATTATATGGGAACATTGACAAAACGTCTTGAGCCCTTCCTGAGAGGATGGAATTTGCTTCAATAAGATGGTTTCAGTGTTATCATGTAACGTAAGTATGGAATCTCCATGACAACTCCATCCACTGATAAAAGCCACAAAATAGAGATGAAAGCTCCTGAAAAACTATTCAAGTGGATGTTGTGCTAAGAACTTTGTCCAACTGCTATTTCCAAGGTCAAGAATGAATCATTAAGCTGAGAGAGGAACATATTTTTCATTTTTTGTGCAGCATCTACTGCAACATTTTAAAAAGACAACACTTTATATTTTTAGAAATATTTCTACAACTTCAGCATTCACAGAAGCAATGAAATAACTTCAAACTCTTGTGTCATTTCACTTATGATGCTCCATCATTCTTATTATTATTAAGAACCTATCTTACCTTTTTGCTGCGCATGTAGCTGAGTCGTCCCTCGTGAGCGTCAGGGTAGGTACAGAACAAGTATGTGGTGATGGCATGCTTGAGGAAAGAGTCTCCTAGCATCTCCAGCCGCTCCAGGTTGAAGCCGTCACTGGCATTGGATAGTGTCAAGGCCTGCAGGATGAGGCCCGGGTTGGGCCCCAGACTTTTGGGGCAGTCTCCTGCCTGGGCTCTGTGCTGGGAAATAGCGGCAAGGTCAGGAGAAGGTGCTGTGGGAGGGTTGGGACACGTGGCTGCCTGGCTGCAGACTGAGGTAGCTTTATTTGTGTGGTCAGAGGTCCTCCCCGATGTACATTCATCACTAGGCTGTGAAGGACTGGAGCTGGGCTTCTTCAAGCTGTGAGAGGGCTGCACAGGAATTGAGGTAGTGGTTTGCATTGATTCAGGGCTCTGCAGCCCAGGGGAGCTGGGCTGGGAGCATTGGCAATTGTCATGTTGGGGAAGGTACTCAATTTGGTGGCCGTCATCGCCGCAGTTGGTGACTAGGGCAGTGCCGTTGGTTAGGTTCCTCGGGCAGGTGGCTTCTCCAGGTTCAAGGGCTGCAAGCTGCCCCTGCTCCAATAGGGAAGAGTGGCGACTGGGATGTCTTGTGGAACTGGGTTCAGGGGTTACAGTCTCTAGGTGCTCACAGTGACCCTCACCATCCTCGCTGCAGGACTCAGGACAGGAGATGAAGGTTTTGCTGTCGATAGATCTCTTCCAGCCAAAGTCCAGGTTTGGATACCTGTCACATACAAATAGACCATCTATACATCAGAATGTTGGGTAACTGTGTGGCTAAGTTTTTATTCAACTCAATTTTATTTATACAGCGCCAATTCATAACAGAAGTTAACTCATAGCAAATGTATTTAAGGCCGACTGTAACGTTACAGAGAAGTCTAGCTACAGGTGAGTCAAAGATTCTCTTGTTTCTCCAAAAGAAAAAAAACTTGGATTCAGGAACTTTACATTTTGTGAGGTATACCAGTAATGACTAAAAGACTACTGTTTGAGGTATAGTATGTAGTATGAAACTGATAAATAGATTTATTTTGCAGCATGCTAGGCCAGGCTTTGCTAGTTTCCAACAATAAGAGGAATATAAATGTAAGTACGCTTAAAACGTATTCTAGTTTTAAATCTTATATATGAGAACCGGGCTGCAGCCAACCTGTAGCAGAGGTTTGCTTCGGTATATTGGTGCATAAATAAGAATTATATAAAATAAAAGCAAATAAAAAGCAAGTACTATAAGCACAACTGTAACATTAACTAACTAAGATTAATGATGATTATAAAGCGACAACAGTCTGTCACGTTGTGTGCCTGCCTGCCTTGTTTAGTTCGCAGTCCTGTTATTTGTACTCCCTTCTGTATCGGTTATCTAGTCTGTGTTTTGGTTCCATGTCTTAGTTCCCAGTCTGGTGTTAATGTCTTAGTATCTACTCCTGCTCCGTGTAGTTCAGTGTTTGCTATTTTGACCGGTTCAGTATCTGTCTTAGAGTTGTTGAGTTTTGGGTTTGGTCCTGTCTGTTGTTCTTTGTCCAGTATCTGTTATATACTCTGTTTTGGTATTTCCCTTATTTGCTGTTCTGTTCCATGTTTAGTGTTGTCCTATTCCCAATCGATTCCGTCTCTGTTCCCTACTCCATTCTGTTAGTCAGTTGTCATGTTTCCTGTTTTGAGGTTTGGTTCCTGGTCTTGTGTTCTCTGTTAGCCCTGTGTTTTAGCTCCTGCATCGTAGCTCCTAGTTCTGTGTCTCAGTTCATGTCTTAGTGTTTACTTTTGGTCTGTGTACTTCTGTGTTACTTTGCCCTTGTCTGCTCTGTGTTCTCTTTAATCTCAGCTTCAGTCTGTTTTCATTGTTGGTTGTAGTTCTTGGTGATCTGTCTGCTTGTGTCTTTATTAGTTTATTTTTATTCCTCTGATCCGTTATGTGTTCAGTAACCTGTGTCATGTCTGTTCCCTCCAGTATCCCTCTGCCTGGCTGCCTCTCTGTTCTCCCCTGCTCTCTCTCTGCCTGCCTGTGTCTTGTTAGTCTGTCACCTGTGTTGCTCCCACCCTGCTGGTTAGTCCCTGTGTGTGTATATATACCTGGTGTTTCTGTTTAGTCTTTGTCCAGTCATTGTAGCGTGTTTACGCTCTGTCCCATGTTGCTGTGTGTTGTCCTGCCTGCCTGCCCTGTTTCCCTGCTTTCTGGATTATTTTCCCTTCTTGGATTTTTTCAGTTGGATCACCTGGTTTGTTTGAACTGTTATTGTTTCTGGATTACCTGGGCAGCCACTCATTGTAAGTGTGCTTGCTTTTGGTTTGTTAATAAACCTTTTGAAATGTAGCTGTCAGCCTATGTGTCCTGCATTTGGGTCCTCCTACCTTCTCCACACCACAAACCCTGACACAGCCCCCTTTGATACCATTATTGTTGTTTAGTATCAAAGTGCTTCTAAGTTACACAAGCTTGTCCATCACGAGCAAGATGTCTCTTGATTTAAGTTAAAACGTTACAACATTACTCAGAATGTAAAGACAGAATAACAGCAAATAACAGTAGTACGAACATTTAAACTGTCTCACAGCTGCGGGTCTTTACTTTCACGTTGCTGCTCTGACTCGTCTGCTGCGTTGGCTGCAGCGCTCTGTGTGGCTGTGGGCCCCGTGAGCAACCTTGAGGACCAAGGGGCTCCGTGAGCTGACTGGCCGTCTCGTTAGGCCAAGCTTCTCAACTCCGAAAACGTTCGAGCACATTCTCAATTCGCCAACAATTTTCGTAAAACTGCTGATATTTAAAATCTACACAGTTGATTTCTCGCCTCAAAACTTGTTAGAAGTGGATTTTGTGATGAGACAGCATGTGAAAATTGTAAAACAAGTTCTGTTGTTTTCCTCTAAAGAAAAGACCAGTTGTTGATACAGTTCTTGTGCTTTGCATTATGGGCCACAGTATGCGAGGTAGACTGGTCCGATACATATTGCAGATTTTTCCCAAATCAGTACGCCATCCGGGTATTTTTGGTATACTGCAGATCTTGCTTTTGTTTGCATACTGCATAGTACATTTGGGCCTAATCAGTACGTACTACTAGTATAGTAGGCGGTTTCGAATACAGCCTATGTCTTAGAACAATGTTGTAACATTACCCATGAATCCTTCCAGGTTTACCTAGAAGTAATAGCACAATAGTAGTGCAGTCATACACTGCTTTACACAGGAATTATTGTCTGACTGACTGAAAGTGGTTCATTTTCATTAAACACTGAACTCATATGTTGTGTAGCGTATGTATCTGGGACCTGAAGTCAGGGGGGAGGGTCTGGACTCCCACTCCAGCTTCACTGGCAGTCTGGGCTCTGAGCTCCTCTGCAGTCAGGAGGCAGTGGAGGCGGTAGAGGATGCTGGGCAGACACACTGCTTTCCTCCACAGGGAGGCAGGGATGGGGTGGATGGCACACAGCTCTGGAACCAGGATCTAACAAACACACAACACACTGTTAGACAGGGACTGTTGTAGAACAGAACGTATGTAAGGTGACATAGCTGGAACTCATTTCTGGAGTAAATTTCACACTCGAGGAGTGACTACACTGGATCTGTATTAGTACAGCTTCATACAGTACATGATTAGCCCACATTAAATAGTTTCTACATCATGAAAATGGATTAAAATGAAATACTAAAAAGTAACCTTTGAAATAACATTTATAAATACATAATGTACTGCAATTTTTATAAAAAGAAACGATAGTATGATGAATACGGCTTAGCAGATCACAGGGCTCTACAGAGAAACCATTCAGTCACATATGCCCCTAAAATAGATCTGTGCAAACTGGAAAAATGATTTATGAGCACAGTATGCGAGTAATGACTACTGTGATCCCTCCCTACCAAACTTTGCAAATGGTGAACTCACTGTAATGCATAAATGGTTGTGATTGACCAGTTAATACGTAGCATTAACAATGTAGACCACTTTTCCTGCACAAGGATTTAATGAATGAAAACAATCCACAGAAATGAATGGAATTAATGCTATACTAGTGATAAGATATAAAATACACTATTATTTGAAATTATAATTAATATAGTAACATGTTAAAATATATTAACATTAAACTTACAGTATACTATTAAATGAACACTATGCTCTTTATTTAATGTTATAATATCATTCTAATACACTGATTTCTACTAGTTCCTCCTCCAGGATAGTGGATAGTGTCTCTGCAATGGACAGATGTAGATTTATCCAGAGTCAGGATGCTAGTGTGCCAATATGAGCTGCTTCATGGTTTATACAGCTGCAGCTGAACAATAATTACTAGTGATTTTGACAATATCAACTACGTATTGCGGCAGAGTAGAGAGTAATGGGTGCTGTGTGTAAACACTACTGTCTGGTATAAACAGGTCACTAATGGCCTTTCGACTGCTGTAGCCTCAGAAATATAAATGCCTAATTAAACAGAGACAAATGAAAACTACATGTCTTGAAACTAAAATGTCTTTGGTTTTAGTTGACTAAAAATAATTCATGCTACTCAAAATTAAAAACCGGCACCAAAACCAACTATGTTGGTGGGGTGTGTTGTTTCAGGTACAGCTAAGAGGAGGAATTGCAAACCAGGAAGGTGTAACTAACAGATCCATGAGTGTGAAGGTCTCTCAGACACCAGAACACTGCACAGCAGTTTATTACGCCCAGAGAGAGAATATTAATTTATGTTATTGGACGACACTGCATTGTATTGCTGCATCTTCTATGCCTGGGGAGTTTGCCAGAGCCCAACATTAAAACGAAAGATGGGGCTGTGTTTTTCAGCACCGTTCTACGGTCAGCGTGACCACAAAAGCAGCCGTTACCTGTTTGTTCTGCAGACTCTCCCACTTGGCCTTCCTCTTTTCTGCACTGCTGAGAGGCAAGGCTTTGCCCTTCTGGTTCAGGTGCCGAGGGGTTAACAGGTTCAGTCTGAGAGCACAAGAAAACAAGGGCCTCAGCTTCATACTGGATGGACAGAAGCAGCAGAACCAGAGCTACTACCTTGTTCATTCTATGCATTCTTCTTCCATCAAAATCCTGTTGCTTTATGCTAGTAGCGGCTGACGTAGCCTGGAGCTTCTAGCCTTAAGCAGATGATGAGCAGGCTACAGAGGTCTGAGAAGCTCACTTTCTAACTCATTTTCTTGTAGCCTTCAGCTGACACTGACATGTCATTTATCAGACATCACACAGCTCCCTCTGGAGACACAAAAAGCCTTTATGCAACTTATTTACATCTGCAGTAGTACACCAACAACTTTCTACACTTGGACCTGTAAACCCAGTGGAGTTCCCCTTTAACACAGTGTAAAACCTGTTCTCTTGCACAAACTCAGGAAAACTTAAACAAAAAGAATTAAACTTGAGCTCAGTGGAAAATCACATCCCACTGTTGTGGACAGTGGTTTACAGACACATTTAACTGCCGTGATCCCCACGCTGCTGACCTGGATGAGGTGTGGTCTACGTCCAGAAGCGGCTGGTTCAGGTTGGACAGGTCCAGGTTGTACTTGGTTTTGTAGTACTCAGCAAATGTCTCATACTCAGGTGAAGGAAACTTACTGAGCGGCGTCAGGTCTGTGTACACATCAGCTACATAGAAGCGATGAGGCTGGTCGAAGTTACGATACCTGGGAGAGAAGCAGCGTGACGGTCATTATGTTCCTCATCCACAGTAAAATCTGTCTCACAGTTTCTAATAAACACTCACTTCTGAGTAAAGGTAAGTCCTGTATGTTCATATGGTACAGTGGTACCTTGGAATTATGACTGCATCCTGGTAGTCCTCAAGCTTGAAGGTGAAGGGGTTCTGCTTGGTGTACTGAGTGGTAGGAATGCCAGTGCGGGCCTCAGACCTCTCAATGTCCTCCATGAAGTTAAAGTCCATATCTAGTGTGTTGGATTCCCCAACTGAACAAGCCAATGAAGCAGCAGAGAGAGGATAATGAAACTATGAAGCATCTCTGGAAATATGAATATCTGGAAAAGGAATCCACCAAGCTTCAACTAGAGTGACTCTACTCACCAACATTCAGAGGTAGAACGCAGTAAGCCGAGTCGGCCAGCGTGGGCTTGAACTCCAGTGCAGGTTTCTCTAGGCGGAGGATATGGGAGAAAATATACTGGTGCAGGCGGGTGATGAGGTCGAGCTGGGCAGCGGTGAGTGTGAAGCCAGACTTCTGCAGCTCAATGGAGATGGTCACCTCACCCGAGCGAGTGTACACTGGGAAATGGGGGATCTGGACAAAAGGAAAGAACCAGTTACCATCCACAACCAATGATGATAGCAACAGACATGTTAGTCCAGTCTGAGAGAAGGTAAGAAGGTTTTAACCAGGAGACGTACTCGAGGTATGGGTTTGGCAGTCAATATGCCGAAGCACCTGGTGGTGTCCTCCGGGGGGTAGAGTTTCCTTCTGCGGAAGTTGAGTTCATCAGGGAGAGGGGTGGTGAGGACCATCCCAATCACATATAGGTAGTAAGTCTGCTCCGGGAAAGCGTAACTGTCCCGCAGACACTCTGGTATCTGGGGAGGACAAAAGAGGGTCAGGCGATTTTATTTCTCTTTTTTTTTTTTTATTCTACAGAAGCATTCCAAATACCGATATTCTTTTTTCTTTTCCGAAACACATAACATACAAACAAAGATTATCCCTAACATTTGTTATGTGTAGTTATGAGACCGGACCAAGATAACATGACATAATGCAGTTTAATAAGAATATTTATAACAAAATCACAGCTGATTTTGTCAGCTGCTTGCGGTCTTTTGTGGTGGCTTTGTGGTGTTACAAACACGTATGTTGCCCTCTGTTGGACAAAATATGCAACAACAACACTCATAACATGAAGGTCCGTCTTTCATCTCTCCATTTTTTTAATTGTTATTTATCGGCTGTTATAAACAGTATTGTTGTTTAGTGTATTGTGCTCATATCGGCAGATAATATTATACAGAGGTTTACTCTACATGCACACAACAACAGCTTGCTCCTCACAGTCAGATTACTTCCTTCAGTGCACTGAGGTGTTAAGCAACTCTGTTTGAAGACAATACTACCAGCCATGTCTTTCTTCTTTTTCATGTGGATGCTCTGACCTACAGAGACTTACACGGACACAGAACTGCGAAAGTGAGCTGTTTGTGAGAACCACATGGTCAGCTAAATCTAGAGTGCAATCCTATTTGAGTATTTATGGTAAATGCTCCCACACCAGCACCTTGTTGCTCTGCTGTTATTAGCTGCTGTTTCAACAAAAACGCCATTCAGGGTAGGGCTGTCGCAGTGAAGTAATTTTCACTGCGGCAATATGTTGCGGTATTATCGCATTTTTCATCAATGAAGTAATTTGGTGCCATATAGCAGAGTAAGAGTGTCTGTATCTGTCACCTCACTGCACAGCAAGCCGCTATAGCGTCCGCTGTGTTGACTTTTGCTGGCCGAGCAGGCTAACTTCCCGGTTTAGCGCTCTGCTAACGTAAAATTGTATACATGCGGCTGGTGTAGCCTTTTCAAATGTTACCGACCGAATGGATCACATTCTGATAGCGAAACGAATCATTTCGCTCGGGTTGCAACGGTCAAATATATTGATTCACTGTGTTACAGCCGCCGTTTTGGCCGCTAGTAAATGTTACTTCAAAGCGCGGGGTGCTTCCAGTCGGCTCAGAGGCCAGACGTGACTGTTTTTACAGTCAGCCAGAGTCAGTATTCAATGGCGGGAAATGTAAAGGGCTGCAGCGGCTCACTTCAAAGAAGCTCCATCACAGAGCCGTAGGGCAAGCATGACTTTGACAGGCAGAAGGAAAAGTAGTTCCTGTCAACAGAGCATAATTAGACCATCCTGGTGAAAGTATATATATAGCTTATGATAAAACACATACTCACTCCAAATTACTGAGTTTAGATATCGATCCTTTTATATGAGTATCGATCCTAGAGCAGGAAACGTTGGTATCAGAAATATTGATACTTTAGGATCGATCCGCACATCACTAGTTGCGGTGCTTACCATCCTCCGCGGTAGGCGTGACCAATAGCGCAGTATTTCAATTTTGCTGACTTAACCAGCGGTGAGTAAGAAATATTATGAATAATACATGTAATTTGTTAAGCTATGAGGAGAGTAAAAGTCCGCTAGCCGCTAGGCTAATTTATGTGGTGTTGATATCATATAGGCTAAAGCTCTTAAACTAGTGGTGGTGACTAACAAATACACTAATCTTGACAGTTACCATTAAGAAGAATTGTATGCTTCTGTTAAATGTGATCACTATTAAGCCGTGTTTTAGGTGTGTAATGGAGTCAATTTAAACTTTACTGGACTTTACCAGTCAAAATGATTTAATGTAGGCTAGTTACTGTACTTCTGTCTTGCTCAGAAGACAGGAGGAGGCATGCAGAGAACATAACCATATTCATCAGAGGAAAAGAAGAATAAGGAGGAGGAGAAGGAGAGCAACAAAGAAAATACTCCCCAAATAATAAAATAAATTCCTTTTTACATGCCTTGTTGTTTATGTGTACTGTAGATACAGAGGAAGAATGGGAGAACAGCACACATCTCATCGTTACTATGTGATGATAGAGCATGGGATAACAGTGGCTACTTTTAATACAGCCCACACCCCTAATATTACTGTGTAACTACAGGATAACAAGTGAAGAACATTCAAGATTTTTTACCTCTGTCTGCATACTTTATTCATCTTGAGTAATGTGTGTAAAGAATGAAAATAAATAGGCCTACTAGGCTCCTCTCTACTTTGACATTTAAGATTAGCTTGTTTGATCCACCTTCATACACATGTGACATTACTGTACAACTTGAGAAAGGTGAGTTGTTTTCTGCTCCAGCCTGCCTAAAAGAAAAGTGTTTTTGGGATTAAATGGGCTTTATTAGCTGCTGCAGTGCAGGATGAACTAAGAACAGACCCATTTCTCACCTTATTATTCTAAATCATGCAACGAAGAAGAAGAAATGCATAATAAATCCTGGGACAAAATCTGTAGTCAAATACTGTACAGCATGTAGTCTGATGAACAAGACTTGTGTTATAGCTGACTTGGGCAGTGAATTTAAGGAGAAATGTTTTATACCACCTCAAGAAGACTTCCTAACAGAAAGGTAGGAAGGTATTTCAATGTACAACTGCAGTACGTAAATCTCTTCCCTGACATTTTAGTGTTATTTTACTGTTAATAGACACATGTAACAGGTTTTATACTTCC
This sequence comes from Micropterus salmoides, assembly GCF_014851395.1. Classification (NCBI taxonomy): domain Eukaryota; kingdom Metazoa; phylum Chordata; class Actinopteri; order Centrarchiformes; family Centrarchidae; genus Micropterus; species Micropterus salmoides. The sequence continues at coordinate 31,493,063 of NW_024041039.1, forward strand.
TGTGAGTATAATCCAATTGATCTTATTTTCATACTGTATATCCGTTGTGTTAACACCTTATTTTGAAAACCGGACATTGTGGCATGTGTATCTTTGTGCTAATTTCACAAAGGCTGACGTAATTTGATAAATTAAGTTGTATGTGGCACTCGCATCGAGCACAATTGATACTTCATTGCCCTCTTCAGATAAGACTCATGTCATGAACATGTGTCTTTGTAAAGAGAGAAACAGACAGAAAAAAGTCTCTAACTCTGCCTGTCAGCTCGCTCTGCTCCATTGAAACTGAATTTACCATACAGAATTGAATACGAGTGCACTCCAGAGTGAGCTGCGGCTAGCTGACCGTGTGCTGCTCACAAACAACAGCTCCCTTTACCGCAGTTCTGTGTCTGTGCATGTAGCAAACTGAAAACATTGTCCGTTAGGGCGTCCACACGAAAAGGGAAGGAAGACATGGCTGGTAGAATTGTCCTCAGACAGAATTGCTAATCACTTCAGTTCACTAAAGGAAGCCATCTCTTGTGACTGTGTGGGTAGGAAGGCTTGTTGATGCGAGTTTAGAGTCGATCTCTGTTGTCTGACTGATCCACCAACAGGGGAGAAGTTCACCCCTTGAGACACAGCCCCTCCTCATTTGCATAATGAGGCAAAAATACATAGAGAAATGTAAAAAGGACAGGCAGATATATCTAAACACTGTGGAAATAAATAGTGTAGAAATGCAAAGGAATAACAAAACAGACAAAAATATTAAAATGCAGAAATACATAAAAAAATAAGTAATTAATAAAATTGAAGATTATAATGGACAATAAATAAATAAAGTTATTATTACAAAGGTGAATAAATAAAGCTAATTAAAAGAGATATATACATTTATGTCTCATTGTATAATATAATTAATTAATGCCTACATTTATTTATTAAGCATTTATTTATTTCCGTATTTATTTCCCTTTTTGTCAGAAGTGGTCCTCCACATTCAACTAGCAGTTACAAAGAAACTATAGCAGTTCTAGCTCTGAACTTATTATAATTGAAGTATATAAGTAGTGGTGTCAGAATTTAAATGTAACAAGATTCCACAGATTAAAAGCTGTCTCACACGCTGTGACACCACACATCAATATTGTCACGCAGTGAAAAACAAATGTATAACTGATAATGTCGACTCGCGGAGCGAATAAACTCCACCCAGTTGATGCGACACCGGCGTACACCATGATAGTAATCAAGTGAACCCACTCTTGCACTGTCCAGACAGTTGTGAAAGAGTGGTAACATATCTTGTGGAGTTTTGCAATATAAATATTTCTAAAGTGAAGGACAACCTTGCTCTGTTTGAGACTGTAAGCTGCACTTTATAAGAACTGCTGAAGTTAACATGTATGAGAATTTGTGGTGAGATTTCTGCCTAATCACAAGTGTCTCAGTTAGTTTCGGTCTCACATGCAACATGCACTCCCAAACTGTGTCGGTCAAACAGTCTGAAGGAGACATTACCAGCGGAGCAACAAAATAATGCACAGCAGAGTATAGGGCATGTTATGAATTTTCATTCAACGATGACGTTAGTCTTGTAATATTAAAACTTTTTTGTGGACATGTCAGAGAACACAGATGTGGGAGAGATTGTGAATGTGCAGAAAACTTACTGAAACACAGGAACTCTAAAGTCCTGGGGTTTATTACTATTCAAAGGAATTAATCTATCACTGAGGTGAAAAGGTGCCACATGCACATTTAAAGAGGTTACTTCCCCAAACAAAGACACAAGGAGGAGTGAAGACTACATCATGACTCAGCAGGATGATATTCCATGAGAAAAGTTGATCTACAAGAGAAACAGATCTGAAAGCAGCACAGAATGCCTGAGAGCTGCACTGACTTACAGTCTGTTATAGTTTGAATTGTTTTCCTTTACATAAATAAAAATATTTCCACCATAAATTGGTGCAGAAAGATTCTCAGGAAATTAACTGTTTCATGCTTAAAACCTTCATATAATTCAGCATTGAAGATTTCTTAATAATAGTGTTAAATTCTAGTCTCGATCTTGTGAACCCAATATCATGTATCAGTGATAACAATTTGCCTTCTTCTTGTAACAACATGCCAATATACCATCTAATCAGCACCCCTGACGTCCACAGTATTTCAGAGTTTGCACCATGAAACAAACTACTAAAATAAATTCAGAATCTTTTAAGAAAACTGAAGCAGTCATGAGGGTAGTGGTTTGGCATTTATTATCTCATGGCTATTTAGTCAGAGTTACAGAGAAATATATAGTAATATAGATATAAATTAGATGAATATTGGTTTTGCTTAGAGATGCCAATTCTCAGCATCCGATGAGAGTCAGTGAACTCTAACTGTAAATGACACGACTTCAGCTGTATGACTTTCTTACGGCTTTAGGGTAGCACTGCCTCCTCTTGGTAGAGCCGGGCCTGCCTGGTACGCTCGTCTCCTCCTCATCATGAAGGTCCAGCTCCTCCTCATACTTCACGGTCTCCTTTCCTACCGGCATCAGGTGATCATCCAGCTCACCTGGGTGGGAAGGAAACAAGCTATGCGTCAAGATGCTATAATAGATGCAGGGAAATGTTCTATAGAGGCTGACAGTGAATATTTTTCTAATTCATGCAACAGAAAAAATCTTTTACCTATTTTGTGGAGTTTCTCACAACACACTAGTGCAACTGCTTTCTCTGCCAGTCTGGCACAGTTCATCGTAGGACCCTGTAAAGACAGACACACTGATAAAGTGCAGCTCACAGTCTCAAACAGAGCAAGGTTGTCCTTCATTTAAAAAATATTTATATTGCAAAACTCTACCAGCTATGTTACCGCTCTTTCACAACTGTCTGGACTCACAGTGCAAGTTCACTTTATTTATCAGCCAAAGGTGCTTTCCTCACGGTCTACGACATTGTTGAGTTGATTCACTCTGCGAGTCGACGTTATCAGTTATACATTTTCACCGCATGAGAAAATTAATGTGTGGCTTGACAGCTTGTTAAAAATGTCAATTGCGAGACAGCTTTTAACCTGAAGAGAAATCTCATCACAAACCTACCCAGGAGGAAGGCTGGGATAGTGTATGCTGATGAAATCAATGAAGTGAGTGTTGAAATGTAGGGGGAAATTTTGAATTCAGGACACACCTGATTTAGGCTAGCCTGGGAACAAGACAAATCTGCAAACTCATGTTTCATTTGCTCTGGCGATTCGTATTCGCCCCCTCCCATTCAGACAGATTTCCACCTGAAGTGGATCAGTGGGGCCAATCACAACCGTTTATTTAAATGGGGCAGGTTTGATATGATGACTGACCGAGGAGCATCACCGGTCCAGATTGGAAAAGACACAGGTCTCGTTGACTGTCTGCAGGTCCGTCCAGAACTATGCACTAGGCGGCCGAAACTCAGATCAAACTGTAAAACTGGCAGTATTGATCCAATATCTATCAACATCCTGTTACTGCATTGGCTATTTCCTGCCTCAAATGTCTTCAAAAACACATTTCAGTCTGTTGTGTAGCTGAAATTTGAGTTTGTGACCTGGCCACCAAATTTGGACCAAGCACGGCTCCAACTTGCATGTGTCGCTCAGCGCTATGTCACATAGGGATGCTCTGATTGGTTGTGGGTCTATCCAATTGCATGCCCCTTGGAAATCGAAAAGTGAACCGACAGATTCCAGACTAATACGCATTTGTAATGTAGTCTGGGGATGCCAGGCTAGCTTCAGGGTGTAACCATCCAAAATTCTTAAAATGTAGAGGTTCTTCCTCACCTTAACAGGAACTCGCAGAGGGGAATTGATGGGTAAATAGAGTGTGGATTGGAAACGTCCGTCCTGCATCTCCTTAGTTTTACACTTAGGTGCCAAGTGGGTGAACGGGTCACTGGGAAGCCGAGCACAATACCTGTGCACCAGAGCAAAAAAAGACATTAAGAAATGCTATTTTAAAGCTGATGTGTGTTTGTTCATTTTTTTTCATCAATTGAGGATTTAAAGTTTTTGCAGAAACATCATCCAACCTGTTAATGTGTCCGATGGCTGTGTTGATGGTGACCCGGGGACCTCCATCCTCAGATCGAAGCACATAGGGCGGGAGGATGTTGTCATCATCCAGCACCTGCTCAACTTCAAACTCACTCACCTCCATTGTCTTAGAGCACTTGTTCCTTAAGATCTGCTCACAATTAAAATGAGATCATCATCACTAGCTCATTCTGCTTCTACTTTCCACTATTATATACCATTTCTACTAACACGCTTCCATGTTCCATCAGACAGGATCAGAAACTTAAGACTAACTGAGAAAGAGGGAGACGAAGAGAAAATGTTACCTTCTCTATGGCCTTGTAGGTAGTGAGATCTTCCTCGAAGGCTTTGGTCCTCTCACTGTCAGCCAGCATGATGTAGTTGGAGACAGGTGCCCGAGCTCTGCCTTTGGACTGGACGTAGGACCTGTACTCTGTGGGCAAGTCAAACCGCACCACCAGGTTACACTTTGGAATATCCACGCCTTCCTCGACGATGCTGGTGGCGATCAGCAGGTTAGTTTCATGAGCCCTGAATTTGCGAAGAACCTGTGAGAGAAAGGGGTGGGGGGTGAGGCAAACAGAATACTGCTTTGATAATATGTCAAGAACTCCTTTCCTAAGTATTATGGTAGGACAGGAAATGAAAGATGATGAGCATGAAACCCATCCAAGCCACAACACAAATTTGCATGTTAAGTCCATGACTCATTTCAGCTAAACACAGCAAACTTGCAGAGCTGGACAATATGGCTGAAAGTGGAATCTCTATTTAATCTATTTTTTTTTAGACACAATTGAATTAAAATACTCAAAATTCTGGTTAAACACTGACATCAATTTACCAATCAGAGCATGGAGAAATGCAGAGCTGACAGAGCTGTATCAGCTCTGCATTGTTCCTACTTCCAAACATGGATTACAGCTTAAGTTAAAGCAACAGAGTAAAAAGGTCCACTCCTCAGAAAAATTACTCCTTTAGCAGAGTGAAGCTGGTTGAATGAAAATTCAAGGGAGAGGCCTGTGTCTCCAAGCTGTTCAGGGTCATATCCAACAAATCCACATCCAAATGCACTTTTACACTACATCACAGTCACCATTCACACACATTCATACACTGAGCCTAAATGCTCAAAGCGGGGCGGCAGTAGCTCAGTCCGTAAGGATTAGGCTGGGAACCGGAGGGTCGACCAGAGTTGTGGAGCATGGAGTAGTAGATGAAGTAGTGCCAGTTCACCTCCTGGGTACTGCTGAAGGAGGCCTTGAGCAAGCTCCTGAACCCCAAACTGCTCGGGGACGCACTGAGTGGCAGCCCCCTCACTCTGACATCTCTCTGTGTGTTGCTATAGGTCCTGTATGTGCATGTGTGTGTGTTTCCAGCTTTCCGGTGTGTAAATACTAACAATAATAACAGAGTGAAAACATTGAATTTCCCCTAGTGGGTTTAATAAAGTATATCTTCTTCTTCTTCACACAGAAACTAACAGCCAACAGGGGCAATTCCGGGTTCAGTATCTTGCCCAAGGACACTTCAACATGGAGCTGGGGATTGAACAGGCAACCTGCTCTCCCTCCTGTCCACATACCTCCTCTTGTTTCCTGAACTCCACCTCCATTTGCTTGTTCCGTGGCTGGTTCTTGCCGATGCTGTGGCCAGTGATGAAGTTGCTGCTGATGTAAGCCAGCTCTGGGTCCTGCTTCCCTGCCTCTTTGATCAGACTGAGGAAGAAACACAGATATCTTGTGTCACTGATAACACATCAGTGTTTCCACTAGATCTGATATTAATTTATGTCACTTGGCGCTAGCAAACAATTCCAGAAGACGACAGAGTCCTACCGATTGAGGACGACAGCTGTGTAACGCCTCTCCACGAAGATGATCCCACACAGGATGTTGGTGAATGGAGAGGGAAAATTGGCTTCAGGCCTCTCTTTGGCCTCCACCTCCTCATCCTCATCTTCATCCTCAGAGTCGCTCCAGGACACGTAGTTGTCCTGGTTGCGGTTGTTATACCACTCTACACTTTCAAACTGCTGCCGCTCGAAGGGCTTGTATTCGTGCAGGATCTCCAGCAGCCTGAGGACCTTGGGGGTGACGAACTTGAGGTCCAGCGAGGCGGGGGAGAAGTGCTCCTCGCAGAGGGCATGCACTTTGCGCAGGATGGTATCTGTGAAGAGCAGAAACTTGCGGTTGAGCTCCTCTTGCTCATGTTTGATGTACTTCTGGAGCTCCCGCACCATGATGCCCGCAGCTTTATCCGCACACCAGGGCCCCAGCACCTGCAGCACGGCCCGACAGTCACTCAGGACCTGGACAGTACAGAGACAGGGTGAACGATATGTTAATCAGAGGGTTTTCACTGAAAACAGCTGTCTGCTGCTGCCGGAAATAAGGTTCAAGAGATCAGAGGTTGCGAGTTTGGAAAACTAAAATGAGCTAAAACCAGCTAACTAATTCCGTAGAGCTGCCGACTTTTGATAACTCTGTGGGTCTGTAACTTCGCTCTGACCTGTTTGGAGATGAATGTGGGATCACGCTCGTCTTTGGCAACAGATATGTTGCAATCGTTCAGGAAGAGGAGAGCTTCATCCAGCTCCGTCTGCAGATGGGAGGAGAGGCCACTCTTATCCAAGTAGGGGCCACAGTCCAGTACCACTTCTCTTGGCTGAGAGGCGTATCTGAAATATAGTACAGTGCACAGGTTAGACTTCAGCATGCATCTAGGAGTCATGTTTACTGGTTTCCCAGTCTAATGATGTCATTGATTTTCATTCATCGGGTAATTTTACAAACTAGCTTTTCCTTTTGTTTGAATGAACTGAATCAATGAAAGAACATGGTGCGCTGCTTTTGTTGTAACTAAGAAAACACGTTTAGCTGTAGATGTAGTCCACCCCTGATAGGTCATACACAGTATAATGGCTTGTAGTACCTGTCCAGGACCACAAGGTCAGTGGCAGTTTCAGCGTTGCTCTTCAGGATTCTCTCCAGATTCTGGATCTTCTGCTCCAGTTCTGATGGGTCACACTTTCCATTCAGAATGGATGCTGTGAGACCCAGGATACGAGGACTGCAAGAGCAGCCCTCAAACAGCTGCAGAGACACAGAGGAGAGCCAGGTCTTTCACAGTTCCCTTGCACGACTACTTGCCAGTCATGCAAAAAGAAAAATGAATTCAACCACAATCTCACCTTCATTATCTCACAGTAGGGGTGGTCTGTGATAGCCAGGTGACAATCGTCAAAAACCACCAGGTTGATTTTAGACAACTGTAAGATTTTATTCTTCAGAACATGTAAGAATATGTGGCACGTCATGACCAGAACCTTTATGAGAAAGAATGACAGGAGACAAGAGAATATTATTGGCCGCAGTGTGACTGAGTCTGACTGTAAAACACAGCGTTAGAGAATGTGCAAATAACTAGGGCTACCCGCTGAAGGTCAAGAATTAGAATCATCAGCCCCGAGTCAAACCTCGCACTGTCACTTGACACCTTGTACTTTGTTTGACGAGTCATTGTCAAAAGAACAACATGGAACAATACATATACATACCTGTAATGGAAATAACTAGAAGGGTTATGGAAAAAGTGCAGGCTCCAGCACAACCCAAACACACCGCTGTGCAGTGCTTTCTTTATAGCCCACTTGATTTATGCTGAACTCTGCTCCTGACCTGAAGGCTTGTGGTGTCAACCATACAACAACTGGTATTATTACTTAACTAGGATTACAACATTTTCACATCAAAGATGTGACATTAAGGTGTTGTTCCTTGTTCACTGTATTAGTGAAAAGGGCCCCTGTTTTATGGAAACACCTAGGCCTTTATTAAACCTGACAAAACTGCGCAAGTATGTCACAACATCTAAGTACGAAACAAGTATGATGCCTGTGTTAACTTAACAGTATTTAAAACAAATACTGGAAAGGCAATGAGAATGGCGGCACACCTGATTCTCGATTATCTCTTGATTCCACTGTTGGTCAGTCCATGCTGAGGTCCCCTCCAAATCTGTGTACTCTCCCACCTGGAGGTCAGAGTGAGTCCTGACTGCAGCCGCTTGCTGAACTACACACAACGCTGGACAACATAGACCAGAGATACGGTAAACTACTTGAAGTTAAATCACTACATGCATTTGAATTTGAACAATAATTTGTGTGCATTGCATGTACCTGTGTTCACCAGAAAAACTGTCCTCTTTGCATTTTCTTGGTAATGTCCGCGGATTTGGTGGGAGAGCTCTTTTGTAAGAAGTACTGCAATAAAGGTCTTCCCTGAGCCGGTATTTAAGCAGACGATAGTATTATGTTCAAGAGCTGCTTCAAGAAGTTCTACCTGTAGAGGAAGAAACAAAACAACAGCAATGAATGTTTTTTTTCTATCAAATTAACGCCATAGCCTGTATATAATACATCAAGCAGCTAGTACACACATCCACGTGACTGGCAGCCTCCTTACCTGATATTTCCTAGGGGTATAGATGTTATCATGGATAGCCTCCTGCTGCCATGGCAGACCAAAGAAAGGCCCCATGGGTGAAGTGGCAGGGGTAACAAGCTGTAGGCCTGCCATGCTTCAAAGAGTTGGAGGTGAGGCTGGGCTCCTCCAGTCGTCCACTTTATCTCATTTCTTCATCCTAGTTGTTTCAGAAGTTCACTGGCAGGGAAATAAGGATCCAATATTAATGTACTACAGACAGCAGGCACACTTTGTCTCATTTTCCTACAAGAGCATGTTCTTTCTATTTGAGAGTACGATTTATTAATTTTACATTCATATTTTGTAATGTTCTCCCTCAAATCTGCACAATTTGGAGAAAAAGTCATTTTGCGATTACTGTGGTGCGATTTGTGAAAGCGATATAATGGTAACGAATGGTCTGATAAGTCCACTTGCTTGCTTATCATTGGAAATGCAGACAATACTGAAATATATTCAAATAAAGTACCTAAAAATATATATTTTCAAAAACAGACATTTTTGCAAAATTGCTTTGCTCAACAGTATAAATGGTGGGTGTAACATGATACACCAGCACCACACACCCAACCCACAGCACACTTTATGTAAACTAGATACTGAACAATATTTATAACAATAACTTTAGTAAAACAGAACAAAAAGGGAGCGTGTTCCTCACACTGCCTCTGGCTAAATCTACATCTGTCCACTGCAGAGACTCTATCCACAACCTGGAGGAGGAACTAAGAGAAATCAGTGTATTAGTATGATATTATAACATTAAATAAAGAGCGTGTTCTTTTAATAGTATAATATTAATTAATTATTAATTATTAGTAAAATGGTCACACTGTAGAGCCCGGTGTGGGTGTAGTTAACAGGGGTGTAACGATACACGTATTCGTACCGGAAGGTTTCAGTACAGGACTTTCAGAAGGGTGCAAATGTGCGAATGTGCGTGGAACATATGTCAATTCTGAGTTTTCACACAAACATATAAAGTGGCGGACCAAATCTCCGCCTTGCACTTTAGCCAAAATGTCTACTTCAGCCCAGCCTCTCGCTAGCTAGCGTCATGGCCAGTTCAGAGAAGCCAGAGCTTGAAGACCTCCCCTGATCATCAAGGTCTCCTGTTTGGAAACACTTTGGTTTCCTAGTGAAATAGAAAAGAAAGCAGTGTGCCGACGCTGCTCAGTAGTGATCGAGTATGTTTCTGGCATCACATCAAACAGGCTAACATTCACTCATTTGAAACAGTACCACACAAATGTGAACATCACTGCTACAAGGAAAAAAACTGTAAAGTGCAATTAAATAGACTTTAGACTGCACTTCAGAAAATATTATTTATTTGTTTTTCTAAATCTGACCAGCCCTACAAGCTGGGATTGATAATGCTGCGCTGTAATCCAGTTATTTCTATTTATTATATATTTTATGTTATATTGTTTTGAGAATATTTTATTTACTTGATAGTAGTATTTTATTTATATAATAAATTTAAAAGTTTGTTTAAACAATTGTAAACTAATTTTAATGTTTCCAACATTCATAATAAACAACCAGTAAATTAATGTTAGCATATTTTCCCATTTACTGTACCAAAAATAAACCGAACCCTGAATTCAAAACCAAGGTATATACCAACTGAATTGTGTGTACCATTACACCCCTTGTAGATAATGAGCAGACTGCAGTGAACACAGAGACAAGAGTGTCACCCACACAGCAAACATTTCTGTCCAATTAAATCGCTCCCTTCTATGGTTATGAAATCGCACAGGGTGACATCGCAACTGCGGTTAGATTAATCGTGCAGCTCTACTAAAAACCCTGCCCTTGCACTCAAACAGCCCCTGCCTGTGCTTACATTTGCTCTGCTTAAGCTGTGCTTGCACTTAGATATGTTGTTGCTTGCACAGAAGTCTGTTGTTTCCCACCTGCTGGAAAAGTGAAGCCTGTTAGCGCTAAGTTAGCTAAGATCTCCCCTTCAGACTGAGCAGCTGAGCAGGAAAGCTTCTACAGCAGGCTGTGTCTTTTGGCTGCTATGTAACTGAACATTAGCTCAATAGAAAGTAACTGGTAGCTGTATTTTATTACTGCCTACCTGTCCAATGTTGAGCTGCAGCTCTGTCCTGTACAGACTGGTTCAATTATTTTTCAGATGAATTAGTGGTTGTTGACTGGAGGTTAGTAAAGCTAATTAGTGATGCAAACAAGTCTTTTTAAGCTGATGAGGAAACGTTTCTTTTTGCATTTTAATGTGCAAATAAAATGCACCTCAGAAGGGAGGAGGTTTCTCATGTTGCACAGATGAACAACAGTATCTGTAACGATTCTGAGGTCATATTAACAGGGTTTTAGGTAGTGATGTCCACAACATGCTGTGCAATAAATGTTAAATCACTGTGGAGCATCATGACCAACCAAATTACTTTCCCCAAATCTAAAGGTTGTAGTTTCTCCCTAGCAGACTGATCTTTGGGTGTTGGTTATTTATTATCTGCTCTAGCTTTTCCAAATCTTTCTTATAATAATGGCCCAATGTGATGTGAAATTACATATTTGTCCTTGGAAAACATGGGGAGGACCCCAAAACCCCCAACCAACCTGACCATGACCACCAACACCAAAACATTCAGCTAAAGCTCACATTAAACTGGGTAGTTAATAGTTTTAAACTATTCTGATATGCATCACATTGCTCATGGACACAAGAGCAATACTGCTGAGACATGTTGTGTTGGGGTTTTATATTCACCTCCATCCTAGGGGAAACACTGGCTGTCTCAGAAGGTGTCTAACAGGACAGCGAGGCATCGAGTGCCGTTCGAAACGGCTCGAACGATCTGAGATGCCTTCAAGCTGCCCCAGTAACAGCCAGTTTGGAAGGCAGCATCGATGGTGACTTGATGCCGACTATTACCCATAAAGCAACGCTGCTTTATGGCCAGTTTTCGAAAGCTGGCCAAGATGGCGGACAAACAAGCCGAATTTGTACACAAATATACATTTTTAAAAGTTTAGTAGTTTTCTCGCTTTGAGTTTTTGAAAATCTAGCGAGAACTGATAGACTGAACTATAATATCAGCCTGTGACTGTAACCAACCAAGTTTGTTCAGTATGATTTCTGACGCGTCTGTTAGACGTTTGGCTTTTCAATAGCTAGTTAGCTGATGCTAAGGCTAGTGTCTCTTCTGACAGCCAGAAGAGACGCAAGACGGCGTGCTGACGTCACACATTGCCATAAGTGCTTCCCTAAAGGCTGTTCAAAATCTAATGTAAACAGAGCTGCCTTTCCAGTGATGCCTTCTGAGGCAGTTACGATATCGAGGCAGCGAGGCAACTGCTTTCTGTTTTTGAACACAGCCAATATCATCATGGATGTTATCTTGTATACAAATTTGACCTCATCAATTCAATGTGAAGGGATAGGCCATTAAATAAAAAAATTTCTGGAGGTCCCTGACTTTAGCAGTGACTGAGTCCCACGGGTGACGTTTTCTCCTCCTGTGTGCTATACTGCTAGTATTATACAGTATGTAGCTATTATAGTAAAAAGTACAGGCACTGGTAAATGTAATACCTGTCCCTTTATTGCAAAAGTTAAGAAAGCAAGGGAAGTATATACTAAAACCGCGTAGGGTGGGGGATGGTGAACCCAGTTAAAGAGTAACGTGATGCTCTAATATTATTGCTATACTCCTGCGTAGGGTCTACGTGTGTACCTACACCGTAGGCTACGCACGTAGGCATGCATTTATACTTGTGCGTAGGCGTGTCCGTCATTCTGCAATTATACCTCCGAACGCTAGTCGTCAGTAGCGCTATAGCGTCCGCTGTGTTGACTGTGTTTGCTGGCCGAGCAGGCTAACTTCCAGTTTAGCGCTCCGCTAACGTAAAATTTTAAACGTGCGGCTGGTGTAGCCTTTTCAAATGTTACCGACCGAATGGATCACATTCAGTCATTTCGCTCGGGTTGCGACGGTCAAATATATTGATTCACTGTGTTACAGCCGCCGTTTTGGCCGCTAGTAAAGGTTACTTCAAAGCGCGGGGTGCTTCCAGTTGGCTCGGAGGCATTGCGAGGCTACCCAGCCGACCAATCACAGAGCTTACGGTCCGCGTCGACTCGACGTGTAGTTACATTTTGCGTAGCCCCTTTCCCTACACCGTCAATTTGACGGAGAAGTATAAAGTAGGAATCATTTCATTGGTCAACAATACACCTGGTATTCTATTGGTTGTGAGAGCAGCTTGTTTAGACCATGACAAGGGTTTGTTTAGAGCTCCTTTAGAGACTTGTTTAGAGCTTGATTAGAGTTTGAGAACAGGCTGGTTGGAGGTTTACAAACAGGAGGTTTATTTAGAATGAGAGAACAGTTTATTTGGAATGTGAGAAGAGCCTGTTGGTGCTTAGGAATACCTTCCTAAGGGCCCATGTCCACCAAAGCGTTTTTTTTAATTCATTGCAAAAACACCAACACCATTAAGCATACAGAACGTGAGAACAGATTGCTTGGGGCTTTTTTTAGATCTTGAAACATCTCGCTTGGAGAATGAAAACAGCTTGTTTAAAGCATAGCTTGTGCTAAAAGGGGAGATTACTTGGTGAATAGGCTGGAACAATGCTAAAAACTAATGTTAACAACAGAATACAATACATTTCTTAGGAAATATACTTACAGGTAACAATTGAAACTTTCTGGATAAACAGAAAACACGTAATCTGGGCTTCATAATAAAATATCTCTTAATCAACTTCCGATGTTCCCCCACATTTAAGACCTGAGAAAACAAAAAAAGAGGACACTGTTATAATCATGCATGCATCAGACTATACAAGTCTATACAATGTCTAACCATGACAATTAAAAAGTAATTTACATGTAAATGCTCCGTACTTGTATAGCACCTTTCTAGTCTTTTCGACCACTCAAAGCGCTTTTACACTACATCTGCATTCACCAGTCACACACATTCATACACACATAATAATAACTGAGCCTAAGTGCTCAAACAGAAGTCACACACATTCATACACTGGCAGAACAGCCGCCAGGGGCAATTCGGGGTTCAGTATCTTGCCCAAGGACACTTCGACATGTAGCTTGGGGGAGCTGGGATTGAACCGCCACAGCCGCCCCTTTAAATACAATTTAAGCTTCTGATTTACCTATGAATTAGAACCTAAACAAGAATATCTTTATTCACAGAGTGTTAAACGTAGAGGCAGCAATCAAGGTAGCTTGGCTGCCTCTGTTGCTCATCTGCAGATTATCATACTGTGATGATTCACACAAAACCTCTCACCTCTACACAAATGCAAAGTGGCAGGGATTGTGCTGGTTCCTCCAGCCCTGTAAAAATGAAAAAACAGAGAGCAAAATGAGAAAAGTAGCCTCTTGATGGGTGCCAGATGCTGACGAAGGTACACTGAACAGAGGGAAGAAGGATCCATCACTAAAGTACGACAAGCTTTTCAACACATTTGACATAGCCCAAAATCACCAGCAGACCATGTGACCTTACTGTGAAGACTGCTAAGCCTCACAGCTGTAACTAATCCCAGCAGTCAGCTTGGTGCAGCAAACACAAGTCTTTATATTAACGGAGCAGCTTACATTTGCTGGTAATTAAAAACATGATGCAACCTGATGCGCATCTGTGGAGCACCAGCCAAGCAGTTTTTTTTCAGTAACAGAACCACTCTAGGGATTCAAAAACTGACAGCCCCAAAATTTCAAATGTATAAATTGTCAACAGTCATGCAAGGAATTCAGAAGAGAAGTTCAAGATCAATGTGGTTTAACGTAATTGACCACCTCCGGAACCAAGACAACAGCCTGTTTAGCGCCGCATTTTCTACATTATCATTGTCAAGTTTGTAAAAATATGTTGATCCACTGCAGTCTTAACTAACAGTACACAATTAGATTAAAATTGAACTTTGTATCTAATGTTATGATATTACACTAATACACTCATTTAAACTAGTTTTTCCTCCATGTTGTATGAAGAGCCTCTGCAGTAGAAAGAAGCGGATTTCAATGTCTCAAAGTTTTAAAACATCTGTTTCAATATTTTAAAAATCTTTAACAAAATATTAAGGCCAATGCTGAGGTGTCAGTGGGTCTTCACTTCCAGTCCTCCAATGTCCAAAGGAGAAGGAGCAAACACAAAGTATAAATATGTGTATAATAAATAGTCTGTTAAACTCATTACATTTTTTGCTGTGCTCCTAATTTTTTTAATTTAGCAGCACATGTGCTCCTTGGGAAAAAGGTTAGCATAGAGAATACCTGGGCTTCAGGTAGCCTATGGGCTGATGCAGAGTACCGGTCCAATACCAGTAGTGTTGTAGTCAAGACTGCCCAAACCGAGACCAAGTCAAGACCAAGACTAGTTCCCTGCATTGCATGGCATGCAATAAAATGTGGAACGTGATCATAGGTACTTCACAAATTGTCGTTAATTAGAGTTATTGGTTGCATTTGAAGCAATATGTTTTACTTCCAATCAAAGTTTGGATGTTAACAAATCAAACAATGCAAAAGCAATTTATTGATATTCCCAAAGTTATGGTTTTGACTGGTCTTGAAATAAATTCCCGAGTCCTCAGTGTCCGAGACCGAGACAAAACCCGAGTACAAATGCAGTCGAGACCGAGACGAGACCAAGACCATCAAAAAGACCGGTCTCGGGTACTAAAACATTAGATAACAGTGTAAAATTATTAACTGTTTGTTAACTGGGTAATGAACACATAAGCTTTTATGGTGCATTTGACTTAATGTGAAACAGGCCACCTTTTAAAAAAATGAAATTTGCTTTAACTATTTAAGTATTAGAACTAAAAGTTGCTGCTTTGAAAATGTGTTCGATTGAGCCGTGCACATGATTTACTGTTCATAATCAGCATTAGGGTCTGCAGTGTTTTCACGGTATGAAAATTGAAGACTATTATATTTCCATGCGAGCTACAGTGGCGCTGTGCTAAAAAAGATGGTGCAGAATTACACATGTAGGCAACAATTCTGTTAAATTCACTGTTGAGATGTGAAGGATGCAGTGTGTGTGTGTGTGTGTGTGTGTGTGTGTGTTAGAGAGAGAGACAGAGTTCATGTCTTACATGAAGGGTCACTTGTTTTGCAGCTTCTCAATGAAGAACACCATTTGTAATAATTGGGCTGTTCATGCAGCCTACTATTCATAGTTTTCAGTCACGTGACATTCGCGGTATCTGGAGGGCAAAACAACAGACCAACACAATGGCTCACGCCGCGACTCCCCCGTAGAGACGCCGCAAAAGCAGTTACATTTATTTAGATCACCTCTCAACTTAAGAAAAACAAAGATATGAACACAAATTGATGATTGACAAAATGCATGTTTGCGGGTTGGGTGGTCCCCATTGGCCCTCACAACGGGTTGGTTGGGTGCAGGTATTTAAAAAACCCAGACCCCGCGCATCACTAGTAGTCTACGGTATGGAATTCTACCTTATTGGTGTTAATTAGAGGTGCAACAAGTAAGCCATGTAGTTGGCAACGAATTTAATAATCGATTCGTTCATGAGGTCATTGGGCCGTAATGACACCGTCGGCTTAATAGAGTAAAGTGATGTGAACAGTAAAGTTACTAAAGCAACTCAAAATAAGCGCTGGTATTACAGTTTTTCTCAAATGCTAAAACACAAAAGCCAATCCTCTAAACCAAATGACCAGTTGTCTAAACACATTTACTAAATCTAGCCATCATTTTCCAATATCATAAACACATTTCACATGAAGACACAATTCACAAAACACAATCCTCCGTTCACATAAATCTTAACACATTTTTCCTTGCTAAAACACAAGTTGCAAAAGAACTCTGCTCATATTCTCAAATGAAAGCTCATGTGATGCAAAATGCTTGCCACAGTCAGCAATATTTGAACAAAATGAACACACCTGGCGTCATTCATTACACACAACGACTCAAAATTGAAAACACCTGTTGCTAATGCTGTGACTACATGTATAAAAGCAAGTTCAGAGTGCACAGTTTGCTGAAGATTCCAAACACACACAATGGATGAAGGCAGAGTCAGGGGAAGAGGTAATCGAGTCAGAGGAGGGAGAAGAGCTGGCCAAGGAGGAAGAGGAGCAGGCCAAGGAGGAAGAGGAGCAGGCCAGGGAGGGAGAAGAGCAGGCCAATGAGGAAGAGGAGCAGGCCAAGGAGGAAGAGGAGGAGGCCAGGGAGGAAGAGGAGGAGGCCAACGAGGAAGAGGAGGAGGCCAACGAGGAAGAGGAGCAGGCCAAGGAAGAAGAGGAGGAGGCCAACAAGGGAGAGGAGAAGGTCCAGGAGGGAGAGCAAGACAACCTCGCACCATCATTACGGACGAGATGCGAGCAACAGTCATTGACCATGTCATGACAATGGCTGAAGCAGGACTAAGAGTCCGTCCAAACCTGAGTAGGTTCAGCGTGGCCACCATTATCAGGGCATTCACACAACACAACAGGTATTGTACTCTACTGCTTTCTTTGTCACAATACAATTTTACAAGCCTGTGAAAGTAGTCTATTAGTTTCAAATCAGTTGTTACTGTATTGTAAAACATGTCAATTGACAACACGTTTCTTTCTTTAGAGTTGAAAGAATGCCACATAGAGGTGGGAGGGTTGCCATATTTACAGCGGCACAAGAAACCCTCATTGTGGATATGGTTCGTGAGAACAACCTCATCAGACTCCGGGAGATCAGAGACAAAGTCATTGCCGATAATGTGAACTTTGAGGGCATTGATGATGTCAGCTTGGCCACAATAGACCGAGTTCTCCGGTGCCAAAAGATGCGGATGAATCAAGTCTATAGGGGGTAATATTTCCCTTTGTGCAGCCATGGGTTTGGAGGGGCTTGTCCACCGGCAGGCTGTCCTTGGGTCTTACAACACCCAACGTCTCCTAACCTTCCTAGAGGAGCTAAAAGATATCCTCCTGGACCACCAACAACACCATCCTGGGCCCGAACATCCCATTTATGTGATCATTTGGGACAATGTACGCTTCCACAGAACAAACCAAATCAGAGAGTGGTTCACCACCAACAGTAACCACTTTTTAAACGTCTGTCTGCCACCCTACTCCCCTTTCCTGAACCCTATAGAGGAGTTCTTCTCATCGTGGAGATGGAAGGTTTATGACAGACAACCATACACTAGAGAGAACCTCCTAAGGGCAATGGAGCTGGCGTGTGTTGACATCCCAGTGGAGAACTTCCAAGGATGGATCCGCCATTCCAGGGCGTTTTTCCCGCAGTGCCTGGCAAGAGACAATATAGCCTGCGATGTGGATGAGGTGATGTGGCCCGATGCAGCTCAGCGACATGATGCCGCACAGTGATTGTGGTGTAAATAAAATAAAAAAAACTTCACACCCTGATCATGTTTTCAAGAGTACTGTTGTGTGCAATAGATTCTGTTTTTGCATTGAGTTGTGTTACAGTAGTGTAAAGAATTTACTATAGATTTATACTCATACAAATCTAAATGCCCAATCCTCAGAGATCTAAGAAGATCCATTATTGTAAAGTTTCTAAAAATATGCATTGGCAGTTATGAAACAAAGAACCTTCTCACAAATTGAGCATTGTGTTTTCAATTGTTTTGCTGTAGTGTGTAATGATGTGTATAGTGTTTACATTTTTGAAAGCTTCGAGCTGCTCTTTTGGTGTGAAAGTTTGAGTTTTGAAGGGAGAAGGTGTGGTTGTGTCTATGTAGCTTTAGAAAAGGGTGTTGTGTTTAGACATTGGAGAACATGGACGAAACGTTTGTGAAATGTGTTTTAGCATTTGAGAAAAACTGTAACACCTTCTCGACCTAAAACACAAAGTGTGGGAGCATTTCACTCTTCCATCAGCAAAAAAAAGGTTGTGAACTGCAGCATCTGCAAAGCTGAGCTTATTCTGGCTTTTCTGAAGAGGAGGCATGTAACATTGGGGCCAGTTGCAAAAAAGTTTAATGTTGAACCCTGGTTACGCTGCTGACAAACGTGATTGTAGATCTATTTGTGAAACAGTGTGGCAGTTCTAGCAAACGGTCCTGTTATTCGTCCCAAGTTCATTACTTCTAAATATTCTCTAAAATCACATACAGCTGCTAACACAAACCTTTGACGTATTCTAAATATATCTGTGAGCCGCCCGTCTGCAGTTATAGTCGGCGTGTCTGAAATGATTAAACCAGAGCGGACACGTTAATAAACGAGAGCTGAACAAGAATCGAACACGGCTTCCTGTAGCTCCTCTCTGTGTGACGTTGTAGTTGTGAAACGTTGTAGTCAGAGCCGTAAAGACTGTGGTTATAGTTATAACTTTAGTTAAAAGAAATCTCAAAGTTGCAAGTCCAACTTGTAGACAGTCATGTAGTATTACATCCATTCAACAGCAGGTTGCTGTGATGTTATCGTAGACGGCATGATTTAGAGCCAGCTGGTGGTTGAGAAATGGTTTCTCGTAGCTTTGGATATTATTAAAGAGTGCTGGTAAAGGGTTAAACTAGATGTGACTATGCTAATTAAATGCAGTTATTAGGGCAGATTATGTGTAAGGTAAAATACACATAGCCTACGCTTACGCCTGCAGCAAATATTTATTGATGTGCAATTGTTTACATGTTAAGTTGTTGAGACTGTAATCCATTTTATTAATATAATCCATTTAGGGAAAGGTATTACAGCCTACAGAACAGCTTTCAATATCAGCCTGTTCTAAGTGTAGTTTGGACTGGAAAGGGGTCTACTATCCAAATAATTTTCAAAATCAAAAATAGGATTTATATTTTAGAAAATATAGGCCTACAGCTTGCTCTAACTTATCTAGATTCACCAGAACAAGACAAGAAGATATTTGAACACTATTTTGATGAAATATTCAATACTGAAATATATAAATGGCGGGTCTGGCATTAAACACTTAATTTCCTGTATTCTGGAGACATTTTCTGCACCAATTTATGGTAGAATTGTCTTTTGTGACAGTTCAGACAGAATATAATGCAGTAATCAGCAGCTTCTTTTTTAGTTACTTTTTTGGACAATGCACATTTGTTCTGTATTTACATTGCATTGCATGTTTTCTCATTGTGCAAATAAACCTTTCTCAAAGCATTTTCATTTGTTTTTTTAACATTTGAAACACTTGAAATTAGGGCTGCAGCTATCGATGATTTTAGTACTCAAAGCTTCTATAGGTTATTTCTTATGTCTTCTTATTATTTTACTTATTCTTTATTGTCGACGTTGAGAATGACAGCTTTAGTACTGCGTTTATCTCTCTGTTAGATTCCATTGGCTTCTCTCAGAGTGTTCATGAACCGACTCACTGTTTTAACCACACCCTCGACCTTGTTGTGGTGTATGGTATTGAAATTGAACATTTAGTGGTGTTCCCACAGTATCCCTCTTTGTCCGACCACTGTTTGATAACTTTTGAGTTTGTATTGCTGAACTACACGCCATGGGGCAAAGATTTCTATACAAGATGTCTGTCTGATAGTGCTGTAGCTAAATTTAAGGATGCGATTCCATCAGCTCTAAATTCATTATCAAGTCACAAAGTAACGGAGAACTCCTATGCTAATTTCAGTCCCTCCCAAATCGATCATCTTGTTGATAGTGCTGCAGGCTCGCTGCGAATGACACTCGACTCTGTAGCCCCTCTAAAAAAGAAAATACTAAAACAAAGACGGTTAGCTCCATGGTATAATACTGAAACTCGCAAATTAAAGCAAATATCGCAGAAACTTGAGAGGAATTGGCGTTCCACCAAACTGGAAAATTCTCGTTTAATTTGGCATGATAGTCTTAAAACTTATAGGAAGGCCCTCCGTAATGCCAGAGCAGCGTACTACTCGTCATTAATAGAGGAAAATAGGAACAACCCCAGGTTTCTTTTCAGCACTGTAGCCAGGCTGACAGAGAGTCACAGCTCTATTGAGCCAAGTATTCCCATAGCTCTCAGTAGTTACGACTTCATGAGCATCTTTAATGATAAAATTCTAGCTATTAGAGACAAAATTCACCAAGACCTGCCCTCAACTGGCACCAACTTATCTCTTAACTCAGGAACCTTAGAAACAGCTGTAAAACCAGATATGTTTAGACTGCTTTGCTTCCCTCAATCTTTACCAACTAACTTCAATAATTTCTTCATCTAAACCATCAACCTGCCTCTTAGACCCCATCCCGACTAGGCTGCTTAAAGATGTTTTACCCTTAGTCAGCACCTCTATACTAGATATGATCAATCTATCTTTATCAACAGGCTATGTACCACAGTACTTTAAAGTAGCTGTAATTAAACCTCTTCTGAAAAAGCCCAAACTTGATCCAGATGTTTTAGCCAACTATAGACCTATATCTAACCTTCCATTTCTCTCTAAGGTTCTGGAGAAAGCAGTTGCTAAACAGCTGTGTGACTTTCTACAGAGGAATAGTTTATTTGAGGATTTTCAGTCAGGATTTAGAGCTCATCATAGCACAGAGACAGCACTGGTGAAAATTACTAACGACCTCCTTATTGCATCAGACAAAGGACTTGTCTCTGTACTGGTTTTATTAGATCTTAGTGCTGCATTTGATACCATTGACCATCAGATCCTATTGCAGAGACTGGAACATTTCATTGGCATTAAAGGAACCGCTCTAAGCTGGTTTAAGTCCTACTTATCAGATCGATTTCAGTTTGTACATGTTAGCGAGTCCTCCATGCATGCCAAAGTTAGTCATGGAGTTCCTCAAGGATCTGTCCTCGGACCAATCCTCTTCACTTTATATATGCTTCCTTTAGGCAATATTATCAGGAAACATTCCATAAACTTTCATTGTTATGCAGATGATACTCAGTTATATCTATCGATCAAACCATATGAAACTCATCAGTTAGCTAAACTTCAAATGTGCCTTCAGGATGTTAAAACCTGGATGACCTGTAATTTTCTAATGTTAAACTCAGATAATACTGAAGTTATTGTTCTGGGGCCTAAGCACCTCCGTGACACATTATCTAAAGATATACTCTGGATGGCATCGCCCTGGCCTCCAGCACCACTGTGAGGAATCTTGGAGTTATCTTTGATCAGGACATGTCGTTTAAGTCTCACATTAAGCAAATTTCAAGGACCGCCTTTTTTCACCTACGTAATATTGTGAAAATCAGGAACATCCTGTCTAAAAATGATGCAGAAAAACTAGTCCATGCATTTGTTACTTCTAGGCTGGATTACTGCAATTCCTTATTATCAGGCTGCTCGAAAAAGTCCATTAAGACCCTTCAGCTGATCCAGAATGCTGCAGCACGTTTTCTGAAAGGAACCAGGAAAAGAGATCATATTTCTCCTGTCTTAGCTTCTCTGCATTGGCTTCCAGTAAAATCCAGAATAGAATTTAAAATCATTCTTCTTACCTACAAAGCTCTTAATGGTCAGGCACCATCTTATCTTAAAGAGCTCATAGTACCTTACTACCCCACCAGAGCACTGCGCTCCCAGAATGCAGGGTTACTTATGGTTCCTAGAGTCTCCAAAAGTAGACTAGGAGCCAGAGCGTTCAGCTATCAAGCTCCTCTCCTGTGGAACCAGGTTCCAGTTTGGGTTCAGGAGGCAGACACCATCTCCACATTTAAGAGTAGGCTTAAGACTTTCCTCTTTGATAAAGCTTATAGTTAGGGCTGGCTCAGGTGAGTCCTGAACCATCCCTTAGTTATGCTGCTATAGGCCTAGACTGCCGGGGGATTTCCCATGATGCACTGAGCTCCTCTCTCCTCTACTTTCTCTCCCTCTGTATGCAACCTTATCCCATTATTGCATGTTACTAACACAACTTCTCCCCTTTCTGGTAGTCTTGTGCTTTCTCATCCCTCTCCTCTCTCCTCCTATCACTTCCTGCAGGTTTTCTGGCTCTGGAGCTGTGGAGTCTGTGTGCAACAACTATTGTTACTAGTCCTATTGTTATTATTGTTATTATAATCATTAACACTACTATAAATATCTGTACCATTTTTCATTTAGTCTATAGCAACATCACCTTTACTGTCTGTACCTCTGTGTGTGTATGGTGTAGGCTGCCTCCCTCCCCTCCCTCTCCTTCCATCCCTCTTTTTCTCTCTGTTCCTCTCTTGCCCTCTCTCGCTCTCTCTCTCCCTTGCTCTCTCTCTCTCTCTCTCCTTCACCCCAACCGGTCGAGGCAGATGGCCCACCCTGAGCAATGGTTCTGCTCGAGGTTTCTGCCTCTTAAAGGAAGTTTTTCCTTGCCTCTGTCTCCTAGTGCTGCTCTTGGTGGGAATTGTTGGGCTTCTGTAAATAGCATCATAGAGTACGGTCTAGACCTGCTCTTTTATGAAAAGCGCTGTGAGATAACTGTTGTTGTGATTTGGCGCTATATAAATAAAACTGAATTGAATTATTTCAACAATTCATTGATACGTTATTTAAGAAGTACTTTTGCATGGTGGCAGCGGTGCCCCTCCCCCCTCCCCTCACGTTAATGGGATTAGATGATAGTTGATTGATGTTTATTCATCCTTTTCTGAAATTCATAGTGTGTCATACAGCAAACATCAGACCAACAACATCAACTGACCAACAACCAGACAACTGCTTTACCAACACAAACATCACCCGCTATATGTGCTATACAAGTTATACTGAGGTGCAGCTCCCCAATACCCACCCAGTTAACTCATGACTGACGATACAACCCAAACTCACGGCCCAACAGTCAATCATTAAGTCAATCATTATTTCAGTTAAATGCTAAAGTTGCTGTTACGGTTACCTTGACTGTGGTCCGCTGGCATAAAACTGGGTGTTTTCCGATCAGGTGCCATCGTGCTGTTGGTAGGTAGCAATAGGTTTCGTTTTACGGTGGACGGACTGTGACATTACAGAGTTGTTGTTTTCTTTTAGCTTGAAAGAATCCAAGACTTGGGACACTTTCTTCTTAGGCCCTTGCTATTTCCTCTCTCTTCCTCCACTTTGCAAACAGCGCCATCATTATCACATGTTCACACAGCGTAAGCGCGATGTGCGACAGTTACAAATGTTCGTGTGAAACATGGCCTCGATGCAAAGATTTCGATTTGATCGACGAATTGTTTCAGCCCTTCTTGAAATACAGTATTACAGAGTATTGACTTGAAAGCAGCAGGGATAAGGAGATGGGTTCTGTTTTTTCCCCCCTCATCCTGGTGATCGGCACATCTGGGTGATGTAAGTTTAATGTGCGTTAGCATGTTGGATGTTTCCAGTCAGATAACGTTACCCTACATCAATGGTGCAACACCGACACACAGATACGGTCCTCATAAACACACACCTGTCTCTCCGCTGCTGTTGTAACGTTAACTGACCAGTAACCTGCAGGCGGATATTCCAGCTGCCTTAAAACATCCAAGTCACACCAAACAGAGTAAACTGTAAAGTCACACAGACAAAAAGTCTTTATTTATGATGTTACAACATTTATTTAATTATTTAATTATACAGGAATCCTGCAGTAAAAATTCAATACCTTTTTAAGACCTTTTCAACATATTTTAAGACTGCCGTGCCACTTTGAACTGTAACCGATTAAATCAGCCACACACCTCTAAAAGGGACATTTTTGAGCTTTTAAAAGGAATTTAAATATATTTATAACATATTTATTGCCATAGGTCATCAGGTTGTAATGCCATCTAAAATTTGAGGCATTCACCAACTTTCTCAGATGCCTATAACAGCCTGTATAGGCCAACTGCTTTCTACGTGAAGGACTGGTCACATTTCCTGCGAAAAGCAACTGTCTTACATAAGCTGACATTTATGTACGCAATATTACAGCAAATCATGTGAAACACTGTAATTTTGTGTTTTAGTTGATTTAAACTAGATAATGTGAGCTTGCCTGCAATGATGTGTGAGAACTTTCACCGTCCACTTGATCAATACAACAAAATTCAACACAAACAATAACAAAGATGAAGAGAATAAACTGAGTGATGAATAACGCAAGTAGTGTAGGCGGTGTCCTTAAGGCACAACCTCGAGGAGGAACTAGTCTAAATGACTGTATTAGTATAATAATATAACATTATTAGTATATTGTTAATTTAATAGTAAACTAAAAGTTTGATATTAATATATTCATTATGTTACTATATTCATATCCTTACCACTAGTAGGCTATAATATTAATTCAAATTACAGCTGCTTCAGTTTGGGGTTGTTTTTTATTCATTAACTTTGTGCAAGAAAAATGCTCTAGGCTACATGATAGTCTCCAACCTTGATGTTGAGCAGGCTACTAACTCGTCAATAATCATAACTGTTTATGCAGAACAATGAGTTAAACATTTATAAAGTTTGTTGCAGCACATCAAGCTTTTTTTTTTAATCCCGCTCCATCCAGGCTGTGATTGATCTGTTCACAAACAGTGACGAGAGTATCGGCTTTATGAAAAGCTGAACGTGTTTCATTAAAAGGCACCGATTTAGCTAAATAGCCAGCTAACGTTATACAAACCCACACGCTG
Source organism: Micropterus salmoides (assembly GCF_014851395.1). Lineage (NCBI taxonomy): Eukaryota > Metazoa > Chordata > Actinopteri > Centrarchiformes > Centrarchidae > Micropterus > Micropterus salmoides. The sequence continues at coordinate 31,518,151 of NW_024041039.1, forward strand.
GCCACAGATCGACCGGCCAACCAGGTTAATCCCGTTACTCCTGATCGCCACTCCGACTATGTTTTGGATAATTAGCATTGCGGGTCCAGCAGGGTGGGAGATTATGGTTGGTAGTTCGTAAATCATTTTCCGTTTCGCACGGATCTATTTTTTTGAGTGTTTAAGAGTGAAACAGGATTTTTACATTGAAAAAAACATCTTCAAAATGTATACCTTGTTAAATGGCGATTAAGACTTTAATACTTTTTAATAGCCTTAATTTTTGCAAAATTGATTTATTACCTTTTAAGACTTTTTAAGACCCCCCCCGGACACCCTGTAAATCCTACGAAAGGCCTTTGTAAATGACATTTAATACTTTTAAGACCATGCCAGTCACCTGGAACAGACAGGATAGGCTCTATTTTCATCAGTGGAACTAAAACAACAAGTTATTATGCAAAATTCACTTATAACTTTTATTATAGCCCACTAAATGTTCTTCTTCTACAGTAGGCCCAATATAATTATTTAAATGTGTTCATTATGTTGTTGTTTGTTTGATGTAGCCTACAGTTTACTAATTTACTTTAAAATGTAGGCTATTTGACTGTTTTGATCTGTAATGAAATTGTAAAATTAAGGAACCCATAACTGCCCTGCCGTTGTAATCATTTAATTTAAAGAGGTCTTTGGCATTTCGTTTTCCCCTTTGATGAGAACTGAGGCTTTACGTTCCATGCTGTGAGCGGTGGTCAGGCGTGTGAAAAAAACCCTGAACATTCTAATCAATCCCAAAATTGAAAATCGAATACCTACCCAACGAACAAATAACCTATTCGAATATTCGGGTCCAGCCCTAATTACTAGGGGAGGGACTCTTCACCCTTTACCCTGGTAACCAAGAAAATGAAGGAGAAGCTTGCTCTGGATATGTCGGTCTTATGTCTGTGGGCTGAGCTTTATGGTACATCAGACAGAAACTACCATAACATGCACAACAAAGACAGAAAAGCCCATGTTGTGGGATCTACCAACCTGAATGTTGCTGGGTAGTGTGCTTTAATCCCTCTACGGGTAAGCTTGCTGTTAACTGCGTAGTAAATAAAAAAAATAAAAAACCCTACATGGACACACATTTCTGTCCACCACTCTTGATCAGCACTATGGAGCAAATTTGTGACACTTGTCTCCTTCTCCAATACCATGCCTGAAATTTGCATAAGAATTGATGAGTTGGCCTATGTGTGAAATGTAGTCACACGTTGTTATGAAGTTTCCACAACAAGACACACTTTAAGTTCTGAAATGTACACCTTGCATTATGTTAAAGCACCTTTTCTGGATACAGTTTAAAGAAGTGCAGGAAGTCCGTAAGTTACAGAAATGTTATGGCGGCTCTTTTCCACGGCATGGTACCAGCTCGACTTGCCATTTTTGGTTTTCCATTGAGGAAAAGTTGTACCTGTCCCTGCTACCTTGTACTTTTTATCATATTGACTATGTTAAGGTTCCAAGCGAGCTGAGGCTGTACCAAAAGGTTACGTGAAAACACTGCAGGTTACTGATTGGTCAGAGAGAATCGCCACTATTTACGGCATCATCATTGTGGCGCACCAGTTTTGAGATGATGTAGATTAAGAATATTTGCAGTTTTACACAAATTGATGGCGGATCGAAAATGTGCTCAATCTTTTTCACATGACGACTTTTTAAATTTCAAAAACATATACAAAAATAGAACAAATAGAAGTGTCGGTCTGAAAGGACCTTAAGTAACCCTAATTCCAATGTCATTTTTAAATTACTGAATCTTTCACACCTGTAAGCTCACACTGACATGCCCAGGTTCCAAAGTGTTTGCTGCTGGAAAGAGGAAAGTGTTTCCAGCAGCTATTTCAAGCAAAACATACCTACATGCTGAACACAGTGTTCAAAACATTAGACACAATAATTCATTTTTACTGCATCATATCCAATAGTTGTCATTAACTCTATGACCTCGGGCCAGTATGATTAACTTCTAGGATTTTCCACCGTATTAAACCAGAGCTTCCTCTCTCAAAATGTAAGCAGGAATTCATACGCCATTAGCGGGACACTTGACCGTAAAGGTAAAAGTTAACATTGCGAACAGAGACCATGCTGAGTGACGTTAACATTAGCTAGCTAACGTTAGTTAGCAACTAACTTAAGCAGCTCCATTACTGCCACGCATTTATGAGTAACGTTACCTAACTGACTTCATGTTCATGGGCATAAAACTAAAAATATTTGGTTAAATATCTGGAGATGCCCGTTTGAAATTATCTGCACACTAAAGAGCAACGAAGCCTCTCAAGGTTCTTGGCCTCAATATTGGTGGCAAAGTATCAACCGTGTTGTTAGCTTATATTAACAAACTACTGGTTGCTAGCGTTACCATATGGCAACTTAGGATAGCTCAGCTGATACTCGGTTGTAAAGACACAAATGAAGTATCTAAACAATGTCTCAGGTAGCCCATTATCCGCTTACATAGCGTTGCCCTGGGGCACAGACGCTTCAATGGAAACCCTCTTGCAGCGTTCAACAGGGTATCTTAACCTAGCATGGCTAGCGATGTTAAATCAAACGGATCGCGCCTGTCTGAAACCAGTTATTGCCCTGTCTAAAGGTATGTTGCCTATGTCTGAGTGTGCTTGCCTGCCACAGAGCGTATGATTTATAGAGCAAACGTGAAACATGGCTTCACCCAAAAATGTACAGTTTCTAATGCAATACGTTTGGACAGTAACGACAGTCACCATGCACCATCACCATGTCAGCCTGCCAGCCAGCTTGGTAGCTAGCTAATAGCTAGTAAGGCCAACACATGCAAAACAGTAACGTTTTTTCCAGAAAGACGAATCATGCGATTTGGTAAATAATCTCACCTGATTTATGTTTTACAATTGATCGTCTTGGCTAATAATACTTGAAATCATTCGTTGGATGTCCTCATTTCCAGTCACTCTTGCTGTCCCGATTTGGTGGCTATTCGTCCTCGGTGGGACCACTTCCTTTCACCTGGGCCTCTGCTACGCCAAAACATTAACGTAAACTGCGTAACAGCCGGCCACACTCTGGCCCGCCAGTCTACTAATATGAATGAGAATCGCTGTCCGTAATATGCTGGAAGTGTCACTGGCCTTATTTGAGGGAAGACAGAAGAAACCGTTGTCTTACTTCATTTGCAGACAAACATTATTTTACAGCAGCTAAGCAAACTTTAGCTGCTTTACTTACTGATCCTGACATTACGAAAAACTGTATTTTGCTTTTACAAAACAAAATCAGATCACCACATTGAAGTGCATGAACAATTCGATTTAGCTTTAACAATTCGACATTGAAAAAAAATGTATCAATAACAGATACATAGAATAGATAGGTGAATAAAAATTAACTGAAGGCCATATTTTTACTATTACATTACACATATGAAAACTAAATAAAATACCTTTATTAATTTCCAGAGGGGAAACTTATGTGTTACAAAGGTACAAGAAACACTCTAATGTGTGTGAAATGTAGAAATGTAGATCTCTCTCTCTCTCTCTCTCTCTCTCTCTCAATTTTTCAATTCAAATTAACTTTATTGGCATGAATGTGTAACAACATCATACAAACTACATAAGAACAATCAACCCCATACATTTCATTAAACAAGTAATTAAAGCGTATGTGTGTTTGTGTTAAAAAATATATATTAAAATAAAATAAATAAATAAAACAGTAAGAGTGTGTGTGTGTGTTAAAAAAATATAAATATTAAAAATAAAATAAATTTTTTATTTAAATTTAAATAAAATAAATAAAACAGTAAGCGTGTGTTTTTAAAAAATATATTAACAATAAAATAAATGAATAAATAAAACAGTACCACGTGTGTTCAATTTTTTTTAAATAAAATAAATAAAACAGTAAGCGTGTGTGTGTGTGTGTTAAAAAAATTAAAATATATTAAAAATAAAATAAATATATAAAACAGTAAGCGTGTGTGTGTTAAAAAAATATATATTAAACATTAAAATAAATAGATAATACCGTAAACGTGTGTGTGTATTAATTGACAAAAAAAAAATTATTGATTAAAAAATAATAATAATAATCATTTAAAAAATATCAAGCAATCAAAAATTATTTATCAGTCTGAGTTTCCACTGGTTGTCCTCACTTCATGGCATGAGGAGACATATTTTGCCGCAATTATTTGACATCTAGGCATTTCTCCCAGTATATAGGGGAGTTTCTGTGTGTCTGATATAAATTTGAATTCGGGGTATATTTGGGAAATGTTTGCAAAGTGTTTTTGTCTTAGTGTTTTATATTTAGGGCATGAGGTTAGAAAGTGCAGCTCTGTCTCTACCTGTCCCCTGTCACAAATGGAGCAGAGTCTCTCCTCTTGTGGTAGCCAGTTCTGTCTGTGGCGACCCTTTTCTATGGCCAGGCAATGTTCACTCAGTCTGGATGTTGTCAACATTTTTCTTAGTTTAGGACATTTTATTGTGCTCAGGGAATTTGCCAGTGTGAATTCTCTTTTTAGGGTCAGATAACATTGGAATTTACTTTGTGTTTTGGTCGTTTCTTTCCAGTATTCAATATATTTTTCTTTCTGCTTGCTGATAATTTGGTTTGGTCTGCTTGAGTTGGTATTGCTGTCCTGAGGCTGTTGGGGACTTGTTACTGCAGAGAGCCTCAGGACCAGCTGGCTGAGGGGACTCTGGTTTCAGCTCCTGGTATGTTAGGGCTTTGTGATGGTATGTCTGGGGGTTTACTGATTTTAAGTGATTGTAAAATTGAAGTGATCTTTTCTGTATTTTTAGTAAGAGGGGGTATTGGCCGAGCTCTGCTCTGCACAGGTTATTTGGTGTTTTTCTCTGCACCTGCAGGATGCTTTACAGAACTCGATGATTCTATGATTGTTTTGTCCCATTTGTCAAATTCATTATTTAGTTTTGGCCCCCAAAATTTGCAACAATATAGAATTATTGATTCTAGTACAAACTGGAAAATTTTAAGCCAGATTGGAATATAGATTTGAATGTTTCTTTTTATTGCAGAGAAAGCTCTCCTTGCTTTGTCCCTCAGGTCTTTCACGGCCATGTTGAGCTTTCCTGTGTATGTAATGTTGAGGCCAAGGTAAGTGTAGTTTTTTGTATATTGTAATTTAGTGGTGTCTAAATAGAACTTGTGTGTAACCTGATTTCTGTATTGTTTCTGAAAGATCATTATCTTAGTCTTTGCTGTGTTTACTGTCAGGGCCCAGGTCTGACAGAATCTCTTCAGGAGGTTAAGGTGCTGTTGCAAACCTTCTTTAGTAGGTGAAAGCAACACTAAGTCATCTGCATACAGCAGACCTCTGATCTCTGTGTCGTTCAGGATGAGGCCAGGTGCTGTGGAACGCTCTAATTGGTTCGCTAATTCATTGATATATAGATTGAAGAGAACTGGACTGAGATTGCATCCCTGCCACACTCTCCGGCCCTGGGAGAAGAACGCTGTTTGTTTGTTTCCAATCTTTATGGCACATTCACTTTTTTATACACGTTCTTAATCAAATCATTTGTTTTTCCTCCAGTGCCACTTTCAAGTAGCCTCTAGAAAAGGCCCTCGTGCCAGATGGAATCAAAGGCTTTTTGGAAGTCAACAAAACATGCATATACCTTTCTTTTCTTAATATTTAATTTTTGATCTATGTATTGTGGTCATCAAGAAAGTCGTTTATTAATGATGTTGCAGAATATTTTTCCCAGGTTACTGGATACACACTGTTTTTATTTGGGTCATAATTATCTCCGGATTTATGAATTGGGGTTATTAAACCTTTGTTCCAGATGTCTGAATAAGTTCCAGTTGATAGAATAGTATTGAATAGCCAATCTGATTTTATGGTTTGAGTATTTGATCATTTCATTGAGGATTCCATCAATACCACAAGCCTTCTTTCCTTTCAGGGACGTCTTGGGTAATCTTGAGGGTTTTGGTTGTTTTTTATCACAGCCTCCAGAGTTTGATGAGTTTTCCATTTCGCGAATATCTTGTACTGATCATCATTTTTTGTAATATTACTGTATAATTCACTAAAATTATTAATCCAAGTATTTCTATCTTGGATCGCCAATTCATCCTGCTGGGTTTTGTTTAGGTTGTTCCATTTCTCCCAGAACTTGTTGGACTCTAAGGACTCCTCAGTTTCACAGAGCTGGTTCTTGCTGTGTTGTTCTTTCTTAGTTTTTAGGGTGTACTTGGATTGTTTCAGAGTGGCCTCTTATGTGTATGTTGTGGTTATCTGGGTCCCTATGTTTTTCATTTGATAATTCCTTAAAGTTTTCCTCAGGTTTTTGCATTCAGTGTCAAACCATTTGTTATTGTTCATTTGTTGAGGTTTTGTTTTGGAGGCTTTTAAATTAGACAATAGAGCCAAATGATGAAATATTGAATTGATTTTACACCAGAATTATTCTGGGGAAATGTTTCAGTTAGAAATAAATGAGTTAAATCATGTATGAGGGTGTGCCTTTAGGTACGCCCCCATGCTGTCTGGGGTCCAATTGTATGGGTATGTGCTGTTAAACAGTTCACAGGCACTAGGGGCCCCAGACTTACACTGAGCCCTTTTCAGATTTTGCTGTGGTCTGAGAGGGGTGTGAGGGGGCTGACTGTGAAAGCTCTGAGAGACATTGGATCTAGATCTGTAATGAAATAAACCGTACTATTGCCAAGAGCTGAGCTGTGAGTGTAGCGACCCAGAGAGTCCCCTCGTAGCCTGCCGTTGACTATGTACAGACCCAGCGTACGGCAGAGCTGTAAAAGCTGCATACCGCTTGTATTAGTAAGCTTGTCAAAGCTTTTTCTAGGAGGACATTCAGGGAGGGGGAAGCAGGTGCTTCCAGGTAAGTGTTTGTCTCCCTGGGTGTTCATAGTGTCAGCTCTTTCCCCTGTTCGAGCGTTCAAGTCCCCACAGAGTAATACATTTCCCATGGTTTTATAATGGTTAACTTCCTCCTCAAGAATAGAGTATCTGGGTTGTAGTGGGGGGATTCTGATGGAGGTATATAGATGGCACACATGTAGATATGTTGCTCAGCACAAATCATTTGTTTGTTAATTTTCAACCATATATAACATTCTTCTTTTTTAATAACTTTCGCAATAACTGGCTCAGTTCTGATTTACACCATATAATCATGCCTCCTGAATCTGAGTCTTTTAACTCTATTAAAATCTGGGTTTCTGCTCTTTAAACCAAAAGCTGATGATCTCAGACCTTGAATGTTCCAACATGTTATTGTAAACGATTTCATCTCGATGTAATCCATTCAAAAATTAGACAAACGCCTTAAAAAACAATACTATATTAAAAAATAATGTATTAAAAAATAATACTAATAATCCAACGAAGGTTAAAGTCAAGGGCAACTGGACTTGGTTGAAGATACTGGAAGACGTTTCGTCCCTCATCCAAAGGACTTCTTCAGTTCTGACTGACTGGCAGGAAAACTCAGCTATTTAACCTCAGTGGGGTCGTTGGCCCGGGTCATCGATACCGCTGGTTCGTTAGTGTTCCTTGTTGCTGTGACGACAGTCGTTACAGTCGTTAAGACTACCTGTGGCCAAGACTGAACGACCATCGTTGGTATCTTCACCTGAGGTCAATAGGTTACGTTTGTTGAGTTTCCTGGGAAGTGATGAAAGGACAGCATTGTAAGTGGGGGATAAGTGGTGGCGTAGACCCCCTCCCCTGTTCAATGACGGCTTCTCAACCCTGGTGTAGATGGCTTCCTTGACACCTCTTTCAAACCATCCATCTTCTCTGTCTAAAATGTGCACCTGGTGGTCCTCAAACGAGTGTCCTCTGTCCTTCAGATGTAAGTAGACAGCAGAGTCTTGACCTGAGGAGTTGGCCCTTCTGTGTTGAGCCATGCGTTTGTGTAGTGGTTGTTTAGTCTCCCCAATATACAGGTCTGTGCATTCCTCACTGCATTGGACCGCATACACTAGATTGCTTTTCTTGTGTTTGGGTGTGCGGTCTTTGGGGTGGACCAGCGTCTGTCTTAGTGTGTTCTTGGGTTTAAAAAACACAGGGATGTTATGTTTGTTAAAAATCCTCCTGAGTTTCTCTGATACTCCAGACACGTCTTCCAGTAGCTTCAACCAAGTCCAGTTGCCCTTGATTTTAACCTTCGTTGGATAACTATGACCTGGATGACTGAGAATCTTCATAGACAATACTAATAATAAACTAGATATTAAAAAATAATCATAGTAACAAAGGAAAAGAAAAGAAAGTGTAAAAAAGTGTAAAAGAGAGGAAAATAGTGTTGTAGGTAAATGACTAAAATATTAAACTTTGAGTGACATTTTAGAGTGTGTCATGTGAAATACGGTTAAGAATTGTCCTTATATTACTATTCATTTAAAATGATATCCAACATGCTAAACTATGAATTATTATGATGAGAGGTCTCTGCTCTTCCACCAGGTTCTGCATGTGTAATATGTCTTTGAGTTCACCAGAGGGGGGCGGGGCTGTGGCTCTTCTCACCGCTGCAGCGTAGTTCAGTGCAATAGGCTGCTGCTCCTGTAGTCTTGGTTCTGCTGTTGGGATGAGGGGGGGGTATAGGACCTCCAGGTTGGGGGGCTCTCTGGTTGGGTATCAGAGGCCAGTGTTGTGTTGGCTGTGATGTTGGTGACGCAGTGGATTTGGTGATCTGGCTGTCCTCTCTGACAGCCGGGGCTGGATGCATGGTGGAGGTCTGGATGGTCTTGAAGGTCTAGGAGGTCCTGGAGGTCTGCGTGGTATGGTTACCCCTTGAAGTGGTATTAAGGCTCCTTCCCAGGGCAACATCCTTCAGGGTCCTAGCAAGGGTGGGGACTGCATTTCTGTGTAGGTGTATGTTATAATACAGGCAGTCCAGGTGCAGGGTCGGGTGGTGGGCCAAGAACACGTTGGGTTTGAGGGCACAGTCCCTGGAGAGGCTGATATTCACTCTGTGAATGGTGTGGGGGTGGAAGTCTCTCCTGTGCAGCAGCGTGGATATGACTATCTTGCTGGTAGGGAAATTGGTGGAGGCTTGCTCAGTGACTCTCCTCAGAGAGTCTGCCAGTCTGTCCTGCTGGGACCTTAAAGCCCCCCTCCAGCCAGTTTTAACTGCCGTTTTTAGTTAATGTTGGCAATCTATATATCTATAGATATAGATATATCTCTCTATATATATATCAGTAAATGTAACTCTTCATCAGTCTCCAAAACTTCTTCATCACATCTGTTCCTGGCTCAGAATATTTTCATAACATCTACCATATGATAATGTACTGTATGCTGACGTTCACTTGCTGTGCATGAAACCATAGATGAGAACAAACTGCAGAGTTTCCGCCATAGCTTGAAGTAAAAAAATCTTTTCCCTGACTTCCATAGTCACAGTGGGCTGAAAAAAAAGTGATCCATCTAATGTTATGTGTCCCCATTAAGTGGTGAAAATTAATGTGAGGGAATTGGTCTTCTTTCTAAAGGAAATGTTATCTGGTAATTTGTGCATTACCTGTACATGGCCTATTAAAAGAAAAGCAAACCAGCAAACTCATAGAACACACCCAAGACCATACCCAAGACACAGATAAAGATTATTTAATAATAATAAGTAATAATTACTTATTACTTATTACGTGCATCATAATCAGAATAAAATGATTTGTATTTTAATTAAGTAAATCCTAATTATCAAGTTAAACTATTTTACATTTAAATTGGCAGATAAAATATATTTTTTCCAAATCCATCAGGCTCAGGATGTACAACCAAAGTGAAGCAGTAGGAACACTCCACTGCCTCTGTTCAGCTAGTTTCCCCTCTAAATTTGTTCATCCCTCCTGGCTGGCTGTGTTACAAGAGGTCCTCCAGATGGCAGTATTATTACATATGGGCATTGCTGTTCAGTTAGTAGGCCAAGAAAGTGCTTCGAAATCCACATTGTTCTTAAAACTACAATTTTCCTTCTCAAACAACTCATTTTAACTCACATTAATTAACTCATAGGTAATCACTCCACCTCTCCTTTCCAACACAAACCTGCACAAACCTGCAGAAAATACTTTTAACATAATCTAATCAGGTTTCACAAAGACAAACTCTTACTCTAAAGATATATTAACACTAACACTACCTGGAACTGGATCAATGGCCACCATAACATAAAAATGGCAAAGTAGACTTTTTCTTAATGAATATATTTTATTAGATTCATTTATTTGGACTAATAGCATTTCAGTCATTTTATACATCTGCTTGCCTGACTGCATATCACTGTTTGTAATCTGGTAACAGTGCTATCTCATTTGAAGTTGCATTGATCATTGTTTTTTTTTTTGTTTTTAGGCCACAACAAGCTAAAACATCTACATGTCTGACATATTATTGCAGACTCAAAGAAACATTGGCATTCATTTGGAGTTCTGTTTGTGTCCACCTAATTAATGGAAGCCCTGTATACACTCTTCTTTAAGCTCATGTCTTTAGCTAAATGCTCCACTATGTTCACCGTCTGCTGGGCAGGTAGTGCACAGTGGGTTTATCAGAGCTGCTTTCTGCTGCAGACAATGTTGATGAGCGTGCTGTGACTGAACCAACACAGTACATTTTTTTTGGCTCTTAAAACCAAAACAATCAACTGAAAGAGGCTGAAAAGCTCAGTCGAGCTGAAGGGAACTGCAGTGTCGGGTGATAATCATCTGTGCCTTTAAATAACTATTCACAGACATCTAAAGGAGTTGCTAATACCCTAAGAAGTGGAAACAAAAACACACAACAAGGGACAAAGGGTCAAAAACATGTCATTTATTGCACTTGACTGGTGCTGTTGAAACAGAACAATTGAGGTTCCAATACAAAAGCTAATAGGCTTTTACTAGGTCAGTCCTTTCAGTGTTTTGGTGGTGGTGGTGTTGGGGTGGGGGTGGCTGGTATGGTGCTGTGGCCATGGTCACTGGAGACACAAACACACACACAATCACACAATCTACTGTATCCTTTTTAAGACCTTAAACTGCCCTACCTCTCCTCCTATCCCAAACTCTGAAGGTCAGCACAGTATTTTTGGACTTACCCAGTGTATCATGGGAAAATTGGGACTAAAATCATCTGTGCATGATAACACTTCAGTTCAGTGCACAGTATGTTAAGCAGTTGTGGGTGGCTAGCATTATCCACAGTATGAAGAAAGACATTTCTATAATCCAAAGGTAAAGCTGGTACAAACCAATAGTTTGCCAGTCCTTTAAAGGGCACTATAGTATTTTGCAACCTGGACCTTATTTTGTATTTAATCAGGACAACATTTTGGTTGGTTCAGTATTAGGCAACCACGAGAGCAAGCAGGGAAACAGGGCTGCAACGTAATCCTGGTTGGGAAAAAATAATGAATCTGATTATTTTTTGTTTTCATCATTTTATTATAGTGACTACATGTATTTTGGTAAGTGGTGTCATAGTGGCAAGTCAGAGTGGCTTTGGTAAATGTTATATTGAGATATAAAATTAGACAATCTAGTCTATGCCCATATAGGTTGATGCTGAGTTAATATATGTGTTTCCATAAAGTCCTGCCAGTGTTTGCTCCTCTCTCCCTCCGTCATCGCTCAGTCCCGCCCCTCCCTGTGCGTCTGCACGCAGCCCACTTCTCACAAACTCTCAACAACATGGAGGGATCCTCAGTGCCAGTCGACACTGCTGAAGACCTGGCTAGTAAAAAGAAAAACAACGGTTCAGTCAGTGTTTCCCACACATACGCTTCACTTTGACGGCCGCCCAGGTGTATTTAGCAACACATTGTAGCATTTATCAGAGTTATTACATTACAAGTCACGACACGGTGGATATTTTACAAGACAGTGAACACACCAATCAGATGTTGTTTGTTAGCTACCACGTTTTGTTTTGACAGGCTACGCTGTTAACTCGCCTCCTCAACATGCGGAAAGTCCAGAAGACGACTTTATACAACATAGCTTACTACTGATGAAGAAAGCAGATATACAGGGAGGGAGAGACTGAAAGAAGCAAAGCATGCTGACGTGTTTGCAGCAGAGGTAAGTTAGGTCTGAGTGTGAAGAGTACTGAAGGAGGCAGATTCAGAAAGTGAGTGAACACTTAAATAGGGTGGAGACAGGTATAATTAAAATGGTGAAATAAGAAAAAAGCTACTACAAATAGTAAAAAGATGCCCCCTAACACTCCCCCCAGCCTAATTAGCAGAAAATACCGATATATATTTTATACCAGTATTCAGCCTAACAGTACCGGGATATGACGTTTTGGTCCATATCGCCCAGCCCTAGTAAATGTAATAATATATACAAATTGGAGCAATTTTGATACAGTTAAGGGGAAAAACGGGGTTTTAGCATTTTCATAGATGATTGTCATGTCCCACACATTTTTATCTAATGATCATGAGAAAGTTTCCATAATGACAAGATCAGAAACAATTATATGATAATAATCCTCATTAACTTTCTGACTTTCTGTAAAACCTTAAGTGCAAATCCTAAAACTAAACTAGCCCTTGGCTGAAGTGAGGACTGGCTAAATGTCATCTGTAAAACTGAGCTCTTTTCCATTTCTATGTTAAATAATAATTCAAGAAGTTTTTGAGTATGTATTATATTAAAATAAGTTCATATGCAGACCTAATCATTCAACTTTTGCAAGCCTGTCTTAGAAAAGATGTTCATACAGTAATTTGCAACAGCAAATACATTTTGAATTGTGATGCCAGTTTTTAATCACCATAATGAGGAAGTGTTCATCAACAGATCTGAAATATTGCAAGATGTTTCTCCTGAAAGTATTAACATAAAGTTGACTTTCAGTGTATTTCATTTGTTTTCCTACTATATCCTGTGGTGGAAAACAACAAAGGACATAATTAAAGTACTTTACTTATGTAATATTTTGAGGTACTTTAACTGAGTATTTCCATTTTATACCACTTTATACTTCCACTCAACTATATTTATCTGACGGCTGTGGTTACTAGTTCTAGGTCTGTATAACACAATAGTTTAATTCAAATATATTTGAGATCCACAATAAGTAAAAATAAGAGAAATGGAAATACTCTGGAATACAGATTTGTGTGTCAGAACATTGTTTTATTTATTTTTTCCTTCTTATTTTCTACCCCATTAATGACATCATGACCCCGCAGGTTTATCTGCTGACACCTTGGAGGGGCCGGAGTTCTAGGTTGGGAACCACTAGACTAAACTAGCTAACTGTATATAAAGTGGACCCACTTCAACAATAAAATGCTACATGTGTAATGATGCTTCAGTCACAATCTAATAATGTCATATAACATATAATCACTCACAGGGGCCATTTTACTACCAAATATGAACTTTTCTTTTAGATACTCAAAGAACTCTGCTTAAGTCAGGTAAAGATGGTGGATGCTATGGAAAACCCATTTTCACTGTGCAACAGTCATTAGAAATATGCTCTGGAAATGTTTTGGAAACAGCTAGAAAGTGGACCTTGATGTGGGATTGCCTAGTCAAACTAACATTTCCAAGGTCGAGAATGAAGTTTTCTGCTTATAAAATAAGTATTAAATCTTTACAAATTTTTTTTTGCTTTCTCTTTTTTAAGCTTAATTGACATTGGTATTCCAAAGTTCGATTGGCGTCTGTTCCTGCTGTTCCATGTACAAAATGGTAACGTGCGTGGACTTCTTGTATAGTAACAAAACAATATACTTTGACAGCATTAGCATATGGTCTACACTATATGTTGTTAGTAAATAGTATGGAATTGGGGAAACAGCTCTAATTCTCAGGATGATACAAGTACAAACACACACACACACACACAAACACTCTTGAGATGTGATTGTGATGCACTGTGCTATAGGGATGACCCAGTTTGTATTGAACTGGAATGAATGTCAGTCAGTGGATGGAGGAGATGTATTTATATTCAGTAAACAGAGACGTCACCAACTGGTTGGCTGGCATGGAGGAATGATCAAATGAAGGATGTTCACTTAGTCATAGTGCTTCATTACAGACATTGTTCAAAAATAACATGTAGAAAGATATTTCATTGTAAAGCATTCTCTTTTCATTGACAGGCTTGGACAAGCTCAAGCATAGCTCAATCACATAAAACATTTCTTTGTCATAAAACTTTCTAAAAATCCATTCATACGTCTTATGGACCAAAATTTTTTACAAATACATATTCTGCCTCAACTATAATACAATATAGAGCTGGGTGAGATTTTCTAAACAAGATTTCTATGATTGGGCTTGTGGTGAGTTGTGTACTTTATGCATTAGCACTTCCAACACTGTCTTTGGCAGTTTCTAATCTTTTTCAAAAGTGCAACTGATCCAAAATACCCCTTCATTCAGACTGATACGTTCTCTTTACAACGGTACTGGTACCTATGCTCAAAAAGCCTGGCTTTATAATATATATTCTTTTTATGTTCCTGCTTAAGCTCCAAAAATCTCCAGTTTTTTTAACATCTCCCTCTGGGTTAAATGGCTGTTCAGATAGGCAACTGTGCGTATATACATCCATATCTCTATCTACAATCTGTGCTGTACAGTCATATAGTCTCAGAAGGCCAGCTATGTCAGCTTTGCACAGCGAGAACCACAAACCTCCATGTATCTTTAAAACACAAGCAGATCTGCAACAGAATATCAAGACCACAAATTTCGAGAATAAAATTGTAATATTTTGAGAAACATAGAAATGTTACGAGAAATTGTCATTTCAGGAGAAGTTATAATGTTAGACAAATAAAGTCATAATGCAACTTTACAAGGGAAAAGTCTTAAAGTGGTCATTTTATGCTCATTTTCAGGTTCATCATTTTATTTAGGGGTTGTACCAGAACAGGTTTACAAGGTTTCATTTTCAAAAAACGCCATATTTTTTTATAATGGATTCTGTATGAATGTATATTTTCTGCTATGTAGCAGAAGGGAGTTACAAACTCAATTTCACTCTATAACTTCACTCTACAACAAACCTACCTACCTACCTTCTACAAGATCTTTGTTGGGAGTTGTGCATGCGCAGTACCTAGTGAAGAACTACTAGCCAATCAGATGCAGAGAACGGTGGGCCCTGACAAGCCGGCTTCGGTTCAGCCGTACATGTTCCGAACCAGCTTCACAACCTAGACTGGAGGAAGAGTGGTACGTTTTTTGTAACAAATGTATCTTTCATACCTAATGTTGTAACTGTGCACTGTCTCTACATCACAGCAGCCATGTTTCCATCCAATTGTCATGCGAATTTTAAGCGTACTTTTGAAATGTCACAAAAAAAGACCAAAAAAAAGAAATTGCGAAATATATGCGTTTCCATCAGTTGACGTTACACATGGCTGTAATAAACAAGATGTATTGATTCCAAACCAGAAACAAAACCAGTCGCATGAACCTGATGGCCATTGATCTTAGAAAAATGGAGAGAGGTCCTCAGGAATGTGTTTCAAGCGGGCAAATTGCTACCAGCCATGTCTCTGCACGTTATAGGAAGATCCGGCGTTGTGCCGAGTTTTACATGGACCTCAAAATAATGCTTTTAAACGCTATAATATCCTTTATGGTGATAAATGTATGAATGTTTAGAGTTGTTAATATTTTATTACACTCAGTAGAAGCAGCATTCACTGAGATTCAGAAAAAACATGTGGTGATAACCCCGTTTGATCAGTGTGCAGAGCAAAGGATCTGAAAAGGACCTTTAAGAGGTGAATGCATAATTCGGCAGAACAGCTGATGAAGGCTACCTGCCCAGATTTGCATCCATTTCTCAGCACAAACGAGCCGCGAGGTGCAGGAAATTCTCGGCAGGCGTGCAGAACTCTGCACAACCGGGCAAGACGCCGACAGCAGAAACAGCTGATCAGACGTGAGTTACAAGTTCGCTACGACAGAACTTATTAGGGAAAAAGTGTTTCCATCTCCCATTTAACGCATTTACTCCTTTTCAACAAAAACTACCTGAAGCGAGCGTAAAAACTTTTTTGCGAAATTATGGATATTTTTTCAAATTTTGCCGTTTCCATCAACCTTTTCTAATGTGATACTTCAAAATGCACATTACAGACGTTGATGGAAACACGGCTAGTAACAACTTTATGTCCATTGACTGTCTAACAGTCGGTAGGGAGGGTGAGGGTGGGGGTGAGGGGAGGCAGCAGGCAGGAATCTTGTCACTGTGTGCTGCAACTCTGTGTTTTTCCACCGGTGTATTTGAGTGCCACACAAGCACACTAGCCGCTAGGCGAGGATTATGATGCGTGTTACAGTGACGCAACATGTTCAAGGAAGTAAAGGCTGCACAACAATCGAGCTGTTTTCAGGCAGTTCAGAGCAGTGTTTCACTAGATGGGAGCTCCCTTTGGGCTGGACTTTGGGCTTTTTCACTTTACAAATCTATTACATGCACAATAAAGATAAATAACACAATAAAGGAGAGGGGAACAGCCAAAAAGCACAATATGACCTCTTTAATATTTTTACCAATACATTTTTATAACAAAATAGAATGACTTGATTCTCAGAATATTATGGCTTTTCCTCATAAAATTACAACTCATTTGTAATATTATGAGTTTTTCCTTTCAATGACTGTTCCCCTGGAGTTGTAAATCAACTTAACTCTCAAAATATTATGATCTGTCCATGTAAATTTACATTTATTCAGTTGGCTGACGCTTTTATCCAAAGCGACTTACAATTGCTACACATATCAGAGGTCGCACGCCTCTGGAGCAACGAGGGTGGATGGGTCACAGTGGGGGATGGAACCTGGGTCACTCACACCAAAGGCATGTATCTTATCAATTGCGCCATCACATATTATGACCTTTCCCTTGTAAAGTTTCTGAGAATTACTACCTTATTTTTCTCAACATTATGATTTTTCTAAAATGTTACAATTGTGAAATTCTGCTTATACTAAGACTTTTTCTACTATCTAGCTGTTTTTATAGCATTATGACCTTTTCTCAAACTACTGCAATGTTTTCCTCAAAACTGAAGACGTTCCCCAGCAATGGCCTTAATACAGATTATTTCAAGCCACATTGAAAGCTAAAAAGCAAAAACCTAAAAAAAAATCTAGTACTTTTAAATGCCTTCAATTGGAAGTACATAAATGGATAGAAGATTGGCAGTTGAGCTGTCTGTGTGTATTTGTGTATATATTTGTTTTAGTGATATATTTGACAAAATTGTCTTTTTCCCATAACTATGTGTGTATATGTGTGCGTACGTGTATTCAGTGGTTGAGGTTCAGCAGCAGGCTGGGTAGTGACTTCAGGTCCATCTGTGGCAGCAGCCAGAAACAGTAGAGAAGCAGCCACAGCAGCAGCAACAGATGTAGCTCCCAGCTCTCACTCCACCTACACACACACACACACACAGAGGTCAAGATAAGGTCAGCAGAGACACAAAAAATCATGAGCCATTAGTTATAGAGGACAACAGAAAAAACATTTTTTATTGTTATTCTAGAACACCTCTGCTGTCCACATTTGGAGGACACAACCAGCCTTTGCAGCCCTCAGTGTCCCACAATCCATTGCAAGCTGATCACTTGTTGTTTGATTGATTGGGTTAGTCCCCATCAACCTGAGAAGTTTGTTTAATTCGTTTGAATAAAATGTGCGCTTCACATATTTACCAGATGCTTGCCTTCAAGTAATCATCAATGCTAGACTAGTAGACTAGACTAGTTGAGCTGTCAATTTCCAAAACCACTAGTCTACTACTTGGTGACAGCATTCTGTCACAGTAGAAGCCAAATTGCTTTCTTTCCTTCACTGCGGTAAGGTAGAGATAATTTGTACAGATACTGTTGATACTAAAATAAAACATTCAGCATGTATTTCATAATAAATGTGTTTATATATGAAAGCAGTATTTTGTTGGTTGTAAATCAACCAGTCACAATGCTAGTAAGGTTAGCTAATGAACAATTCTTCTGTACTTCTTGTCAGGAAAACCATTTGACTGCATGGATGAATTGGACTGTGATTACATCTCTAACAAATCAGAGAGCAGGTCAGAAAACAGGGACTGAATACAATGAACTGTTCTGAGAAAGAAAAAAACTCTGCTAGCACTTTGCAGGACGTTGGTTTTGGCACGTGAGCAAATAAAAGTAAAAGAAGGAGCCACGCACATGTTCAGCGGCTCGATGTGTAGAGTTTGGGTATTAAAGCCTAAAATATAATGTAATTAAGATGAGCAACACATCCTCCTTATGTACCTGTCCTGTGCACATACAGAGGACGGGGTGCCTGCATCCTGGTCTCTGATAAAAGCTGCAAACAACCACCGTACCTTCGGTGGCTACATGCACAGGCTCTGAAGCTACACTGCAGGCTAGGGAGATATCATGTGGGGATTGTTGAGAGTGAAGACCAAATAAAGTAAGATGAAAAACTGGTCAGTTATGTTGTCTTCAGTAACACACATCTAGCAAACAATCAACAACAGTCACAGAGAATGAAACAATGAAAACGACCACACAGAATTCATATTTAGTAATGAAACAAGGTGAACCTTCCCCATCACTCACAATGCAAACACAGTTACTGTGGGGAATACACACTCACTGGCCACTTTATTAGGTATACATTACTAGTACCGGATTGGACCCCCTTTTGCCTTCAGAACTGTCTTAATTCTTCGTGGCATACTTTCAACATGGTGTTGGAAACATTCCTCAGAGACTTTGGTCCATATTGATGTGATAGCATCACACAGTTGCTGCACATCCATGATGCGAATCTCCCGTTCCACCACATCCCAAAGGTGCTCTGTTGGACGAAGTTCTGGTGACTGTGGAGGCCGTTGCGATGTGATGTGTCTCATTGTCATGTTCATGTAACCAGTTTGAGATGATCTGAGCTGACATGGAGCATTATCATATTATTAGTTATTATTATTATTATATATTCAGGAAGAGCCCAGCCCCACCCTCCCCCATCATCCTGTGTGACTCTCCAGTCACCACTGTGGACTCCTTCCGCTTCCTGGGCTCCATCATCTCCCAGGACCTCGAATGGGAGCTGAACATCACCTCCCTCACCAAGAAGGCCCAGCAGAGGATGTACTTCCTGCGGCAGCTGAAGAAGTTCAGCCTGCCAAAGACAATGATGGTGCACTTCTACACCGCCATCACTGAGTCCATCCTCACCTCCTCCATCACCATCTGGTACGCTGCTGCCACTGCCAGGGACAAGGGCAGGAATAGCGTATCATTCGCTCTGCAGAGAAGGTGATTGGCTGCAATCTTCCTTCTCTTCAGGACCTGTACGCCTCCAGGACTCGAGCAGGAAAGATTGCAGCTGACTCCTCCCACCCTGGTCACAAACTGTTTCAGACTCTCCCCTCTGTTTCCTCTCGTGTCGGCCACAGACCTGGCACGTCGCACATAGTGGTTGTTGATTGTTGATCTTTGTTGTTGTATATTTTTATGTTGTCAGTTTATATATTTATATGTAAAAAGTATTCTATTCCGTTGCGTTACTTCTGCACAGCACAGACCCAGAATAATGCTCATGTATATATCTGTAACATTGTTCTTCCATTCCATATTTATTATATTTCTGCATTTATCTATGTTGACTGTATGTCTGTGTGCGTGTAGCACCTTATCACCACAGCAAATTCCTCGTATGTGTAAAACACTACATGGCAATAAATTCTGATTCTGATGGAGGAGGGGCCCCTGGTGTGGTCTTCTGCTGCTGTAGCCCATCTGCTTCAAGGTTGGACGTGTTGTGCGTTCAGAGATGGTATTCTGCATACCTTGGTTGTAACGAGTGGTTATTTGAGTTACTGTTTTCTTTCTGTCATCTGGAACCAGTCTGCCCATTCTCCTCTGACCTCTGACATCAACAAGGCATTTTCGTCCACACAGCTGCCGCTCACTGGATATTTCCTCTTTTTCGGACCATTCTCTGTAAACCCTAGAGATTGTTGTGCGTGAAAATCCCAGTGGATCAGCAGTTTCTGAAAGACCAGCCCGTCTGGCACCAACAACCATGCCATGTTCAAAATCTTTAACTCCTTGTGTCAAGTATAAATCTTTAAGATTTAAGATAAGCTTTTGTGCTCTGTTCAGGATCTGTTCAACACTACTGACCGACCACTAGTTAGTAGCAAATCCTAGCAACTAGTAAAAATGTTTAGTTGTGAAAGCCCTATGTAGTACACATAACTTAAAGCAAGGAGGGAATAGTTCTTACCAAAAATCAGCGTCACCATTGTCGGCTTTTCTGGTGGCTGCAGGCACGGCTGTCTGACTGCCCTGTGAGTGGGAAACACTCTTAGTATACAGTATCAGAAAGAATATTTATTCAAGCATAGTAATATGTCCATTGAGAAGAAAAATAGTGTCAACAAACCATGGACTCAGTGAAGCAAGCCCCCTTTCTGTGACGGAGAACTGGAGGGATCTGACTTTCATCTTGTCTACTGGAACTTTTAGTGTCTCTGCAGAAAAGACAAAACCCATTAGTTTAGGTCCAGGCAATGCAGTGTAAAAGCCAACACTTAAGGGCTATTCTTTCCAAAAGATATGTACCAAAGACTGTTTCAGTTCCTTTAGTCCCTGCAACCTTTACTGCAACTCGTAACTCCAGGTTTAAGGAGCTCCTTCTTTTGGTGTGAAGTTTAATATTTATAGCTGCATTAATCCTTTGTTTGGGCTGAAGAACTCCACAACAAGCTGAAAGTCAAACATTTTCGACATAATGTGTCATTATAAAGTTTAAATGGCTAACATGTTAGCAAACTATTTCCTGTTCACACATCCAGCAGTGGAGTTGTGTGTCTGACACCTGATGTAATGTAAATCTGGAAGGGGTAACCGAGGCGAAAGTAACAAGGCGATTTTCTCAGAGCCCTGACTGCATTTGCAGTCCAAGCTGTGACAGCACCTTCAGCACGCAACCCTTGATGGAGCTGCCAAATATCGCATGATTTGGTCATCGTTTCCCGCGGCCGTCTTCGGAAAACTGTTTTCGAGCACGGCAAGTAAACTTCTGTTTTTCGAATTACAAGTTGTGTCTCTCGTTTCATGTGTCACAGTAGGAGGAGGGCAGTGATAACTGGGGAGAAGACTAGACCACAGGTACAGATCACATTAGTAAGTCCTCTCCTTGGACTAGGAGAGGAAGCTGCATGCTTATATTAAGAGAGCGGCTGATATTTATTTTGGCCTGTCTCCTAAGGAGGTCAGTGCTCAAAATGCAGATCACTCATACTGTTCTTTCTAAAACAAGTTTAAAATCATTTCAAAATGTAAAATTTGTATAGGCCTATTTTTGTCCTATCTTTCTAAATGATGTTTTAATTTTTCACTGTTTCTGAAAGTGCTGCAACATGCAAATATCCCCAGTGCAGGATCAGTAAAGTTATTTTATTTGAATCATGTCAGGTTCATAAACAATCTCCATCTTACCATTTCCCCTCTGTTTTATGTGCAAACATTTGCATATTTATATATATTTATAATATATCCTTAACATAATATGAAATATTCTAAACAATTCAAGTTTGGGCTGTCAGGTTACTTTTGAAACTGAATATTTAAAATAAAAATGTAATTTAATTGTTTTTTTTTAAAGATAAAGGACAAAAGATGTTTGCAGTTACACATTAACAAGGTCACAGTCGTGTTTATTTATTAAATACAAAGGTAACACAAAAAATCTAGCTTGTATTGTTGTGTTACTTTTGTCCCAACTGACGGGGTCGAAAGTATAAAATACCACCTGATATTGATTGACCACACCTGTGAGTTAGTGACCACAGCAAAAATATATCTCTGTCTGAAACATTATCTTTTAAATCAGCTTTTTCTGAAAAATGGTACTTTCGCCCCTGCTCTCCCCTACACTTCTTTTAGCTCTGGTTCGGTTTCCACCAACTCCTGAAAAAATTATTTGTCACTTAAGCTGCTAAATGCTCCTCAGTGTTCTCTAGCTAGTCCCTAACTGCGTTTGCTGCTGAGCATGTATTGTATACATTGAGTTGATCAAGAGCTTTTTCACTGAAAACAGCTGGTTGATGAGAGGAGTGAGACTGAACCAAAACACTAAAGTTGCAGGCTTTAACACCAAAACAATGAGAAAATGTATTAAAGGAAGCCTGGGGAAGCAAGTTTGAATGGACCTTATGAAGCTGATAACATTCATCTTGAGTGAGTTTTGTTGTCTATAATTAGTGCAGTGCCCGTATACAGGGGCTGACGTGACACCTCCCTGCACTTTTTGTTCAAAATATGCATCTCACTGTATTGTATTGGTCTCACCTACAGCAGTCGGCAAGAGGCGGCTGAAGGGCCAAATAAATAAATAAATAAATGCTTTGATAGGAGCTGGTGCATTAAATAGATCTCACTCATGACAGTTACTGACATAATCACTTCCTCTTAAGTGATTGTGCCTACAAAATAAAAGCGCAAGAATGAATTGAGAGCTTTTACTTTAATAATTTAGCTGACGCTTTTATCCAAAGCGACTTACAATTGCTATACATGTCAGTGGTCACACACCTCTGGAGCAATGAGGGGTTAAGTGTCTTGCTCAGGGACACAATGGTGGATGGGTCACAGTGGGGGACTGAACCCGGGTCTCTCACACCAAAGGCATGTGTTTTATCCATTGCGCCATCACCCCCCCGTAATATTCTAAAGAGTCTGTGGCGTGCTTAACAAACCGCTTAAAAAGCCTCAGGAAACGTGATTCCTCTGAATGAGAAGTGCAGGAATTTCCTCTGCCTGGAGGTGCTGGGGAAATGAAAATAACTCTCCATAGGATTATGGATGTGGATCAATTGCTGGGACGCACACACTCCAGCACATGCTTTATTGTGAGCATGTGAAACAGTCTCTTCATAGTTAATTTGTTGAAGAGGGGAAAAAAATATATTCACGCAGGCCCACATTACGTGAAATGCAGGGAGCGAATTATACAGTGACAACGGGGGGAGTCAACTTTTTTTCCAGGTCAAAAAGAGGCACAGGCTTCAGTAAAATACAATATTACAAAGCTTACAATATCCTTACATATTTAACTAATGTGTGCAGTCCCTAGATGATGATGATGAATCAAATTCATTACACCAGTTCATGGGTTTTCCATTCCACACGAAAACTTTTGTAGTCAGCGGACACTATTCTAAAGTAAACCTGCCAGAAAGTCAGACACACAACAGCAGACCATGAGCTCTCAAAACAGACCCACACAATGTTGAACTGGAACCAAGGCCATATCATAAAATACAATCTGCATTATGAAATGTAATCTGCGTTCAATAAAGCAGTAGTCATACACTGTTGGGGAATTGGGAATTTTTGGGATTTTTTTTGGGGGGGGGGGGGGTCCAGGCCTTAATTAGGGGGGTCAGACCCCCTAATCCCCCCTGTAATTCAATCCATGGGGAATCGCCTGCATCCTCATGTATGCATTATTTCCTCTGTAGGTGTGCATATTAACATCAAAACTACTAAAAAGAGGCAATTATAGAATGTAAATACATTCAATGGCTATTACTGAAAACAAAAGCTGACCATAGAAAAATGGGGTTTGATTTATGAAAGTCTGAAGGATTCTAACTTTAATTCCACGGCTGAACATGAACACAATCAATCACTCGTAATGAATTCAACCACATTAATATATGTAACCATCATCCCTTTTCTTCATGGCACAGTCTGTCAAGGCCTGTCTTCATTTCCATCAACAGTCTACATAGAAAACTTTGTTCAGTACATTTAAGGAAATATATGAGCAAACCAAGAGAGGCCAGGTCAGAGCAGTCCCATCCATTGTCATAACACTGGTTGGACCCTTGGGCCCAGTATGTTTCTCAGCGTACCAAGGAGCTGACTAAGAATAGAAAGCCTACCTCACAGGCTCTGTGTTTTCCCTGGCAGAGCCTGAGCTCTGTTGCTCAGCCTCACTGAGATCAGGGCCATTTGCTGAAACATCACCACCCCAGAGTCCTCCTATCTTCTCCCCGAGCAACAAACTGTGTTCCAGGGATTCAGATGTTTTGTCAGTTTCCTTGTTGGTCTTTGTGATCACCTAATAAAAGAAAGAAGAGACATATTTTAGCAGCCTAAAGTCCAGTCCATCTTAGGCTTGTTCCGATATAGTAGTAAAACAGTAGTCAAATAGTAAAACACACACAAAAAAACATTGGACTCAAATGGCTCAAACAGGAGTTCAGATAATTGTCCCCGTTTCTGTGAATTCTCATATCATCTTGCAAGTACTCATAAATGGCAGAATTCACTGTTGGTGTCACTCGGAATTTCCAGTTTTTCCAATAAATTATTCATAAAAACATTTGCACAAGTACATCACACTGGCTGGTCACAAGCTTTCAAAGAGCATCAGTGGAACAGAATGGTGTGACTGTGGATGATGAATATCAGCAGGTCATCTGGTCGTTAGGTGAGATATTGTAAGTGTGAAATGTCACATTGCTTGATGTTCCTGTTTAGGCAGTTGGGCCATTAGACACAACACAAGGTGACATATTTCTATAAGGTACTAACTCCATGTTAAGATAATCTCTGGTGTAAATAAACTGGACAAAACATAAACAATGGCTGATTTTGATAGTGCTGATTTGTGAATTCAGAAAATAGCCGACCTCCCATATACTACTGACCATATACTAAACAACCTCCCTGCCATCAGACTTTCCTCTTTCCTATAAACATCACCTGGAACCAGAGCTTCAGTGTGAGCTGGTCATGCAGAATGGAAGCCTTTATTTAACAGAAGGCATGTTAGACAAAAGACCAGTTTATTCTTTCTGGTGTTTTTCGTTGGTGCATTTAAATGGAATACTGGGAAAGTTTAATAGCAACAGGGCAATTTAGCATTAAATTGAAAATGATTTAATTGCGCAGTGTTTACCTTAGTGATGTGGTGACAAATGTTACCATATGCACACATTTTAACATGGTTTGTTGATGCAAGTAAAATTTAACCGTTATTCTTGTTATGTTTGACTTAAAAGCATTGGAAATTCTGAAAATTCTGAACTCACTCAGTGCAGTTACCTGTATACTCCACTAGTTAGCAGTCTATTTTTTGCTGCATGGTCAACTACCTGTGCAAAATTAACTAGGTAACCTTAAATATACTAGTTTACCAGCTTTTGTAAATCACAACAGTAGCAGGGTGAGCGCAAAGCGAGGACATGCCAAGAGTTTGGAGAAACGCCACCATGTTTCAGAGATGGAACGAGACAAAAGACAAGAGAAAACTACTTGTAAATCCTGGTTAGCGTCCTCGGTGAGCAGAATTAGGTGTGCGAGTAGTCTTACACAAAATGTATCCAAACATGAACTTTGGTTCAGACTTTCAGGTGTGAAAGTCTAATGCAGTACCTGAAGTAATTGCTTTACTACAGGTACTGCGAGTGTTCAATTGTTCATCTTGTTTGACCGTACGTTTGTTTTCACAGACTGTGTTTGCCTTTGCACGCAAGTCCAGATTTACATGGTGTGGATAATGATGCCATTGTGTGTAAGTAGCCTAACTTAAATGTGTTATTTTTGAATTTTTACTTTTACTGTGGCTATGCTGTTTATTTATAACACTTGCTTGTAAGACCCATTATGAAACAGTACACAGGAATGTACAGTCAACAGATCTTAGGGTGACAGCCATTAAGAGTTACGCTAGGTGTCCATGGAGAAGGAAGCGGGTCGGATTTCTGGGTTGGATTCATTGTTAGCCAATGTGACATTATTTTTTCAGTGAGATGTATTGTCAACATGCAGTGCATGGCGAAGTACTGATTCTGTTTGTGTTTACAGCTGCTGGAAGCGAGGCAGGGTGAAGTGGAGTTTTGGAAAGACGTCACTATAGATCTGATGTCAGATGAGGAAGACGGCAGCTTTGAGGGGGTGTCAGGGTGGATTGTGCGACCCCCCCCAAGCTTCTGCAGCCGGGTGCTCACCAACCTCTGTGCCACGCTGCAGACAAGGCTGGAGGCTACTCCAAAGTATACAGCGATGCATCACAGACACCTATACAAAGGACCGTATTCAGACAGAAAGCCGCCACTGTATGACTCCGAGGTGGATAGAATTCATTTTATCCCGCGGCCCAGCTGTACCTGATGTTACTAATACTGTTTTTTTTTTGCATTTGCACTTAAAAAAACCTAAAACTCTTACTTGTAATCAACATGTAAACGTAAATAAAATTCCTCATGTTTCTCCTAAATTCATGTCTTTGATCAGTGTAGGCTAATAATCAGCATCTTCAGTAAGTGCAGTATTTTTTTATACAGGTTTCAAACTATTAGTGCTGGACAACGATTAAAATCGCAAAATTGAATAATGAATTCTAAACTAGTGTATTGCCCACTTTTAATTTAAATGTACTGCTATATACACAAAAGTGCAATAACGTGGTTTTCAAACACGTTAAACAAATAAGGTGCTTTTTACCAGCAGTATTCCCTTTACACCCACAGTAGCAATAAAATATTTATTGTAAATCTCAACTTGAACATTAATGTAATCTAATCAAATATAAAACCAAAGCTATTTGCCACTGCCAGGGCGTTACCTTTTATAGCTTGTTAGAACATGTTACCATCAGAGTCATGACACAATCATATCACCATAACAGGCACCTTCTGAGCAACAGGTTAACATATATAAATCTGTTTGTTTGTTTTTTTCTGATCAGGGAGCAGCAGAAACAGTCTGTATTCAGTAGCAAGTGTCCCTGTTAGAGTGAGGTGAAGTGGTCACCTCACGCAGACACCTGCCCACTGCCGAAGTTGAATTGTCTTGAAAATCTTAAACACAGGTCAAGCACCGTTGGTCAAGTAAAGGTTTGCAGCATTGAGGTAATACTTTACTCTATGTTCTTACTCTTGGTGTGGTATCACTTTGCACTTTACTGAGCATACTACTTGAATCTGAAGTCTCTGCTGCACGCAAGAGGTATCATGCCATTAGGCACAGAAATAAGACACCACCCACTTCTGTTGACTTGTCTGTTGGGTGATGGAACTGCCAGTCTGCAGTTAACAAAGCTGACTTCATCACTGCTTATGCTAACACATGATCTCTCGGGCTACTGGCGCTCACTGAGACCTGGATCAAACCAGAAAACTCTGCTACCCCCGCTGCGCTGTCCACCAATTACTCTTTCACCCACACTGCCACTACCTATAACTGCCTTAATTAGTGAGATCCATGGCTGTTCACAGGGACTAAGGCCTCATCTACACTACAGCGTTTTCGTTTTAAAATGGAGACATTTTGCTACGTTTGCACCTCCTGTACAGACTAAAATGGCGAAAACGAAGATCTGAAACGGAGAAGTTTGAAAACGCTGCCGTCTCTTGCCGACTGCCGTTTTTCATTTTGAAACTCTGAAGAGAGTTTTAGTGAAGACGGGCAAAAACGGAAACTTTAGAAACGATTATGCAGATGCTCACGTTTGGCTCTTTGATTTGGGCCCCATAAGTCATGCAAGACAGAGTTTTTGAGTTGGAATTTTTATTAAAATATTTTGTTCTGTGCAAGTAACCCCGTAACGCCGTATTTACTTAACGACGACTCCCAGTCTGTTTTCTGCCGCCACAGCAGCTTTTAATTCCAGTGTTACATTCAATAAGTCCCAGCTTGTTATTGGTCAATGCAATCTGGTGTGGTTCTTCGTCTCTAGTACTTTATTCTTTCACCAAATCTTCTGTAACTACGCAATAGACCATCTGCTTCATGTTTACACCGGCATGCACATGCCCAGTGTACGTGAACGGCCACTAGATGTGTGTTTTCAGTCGTTTTAGTATAGATGGAGATCAACTCTGATACGCAGCTAAAACGCTGGATGGAGATCGTATTCGTTTAAATTCTCCGTTTGTAAACTAAAACGGAGTAGTGTAGATGGGGCCTGAAATCCCACTTTTCATGTAGTGAAAAAAATGGCCAATAAAAACTCACCTAGAAATAGCCAAAACCTACACTTTAAATTGTTTAAAAGCACAAGCTCATTTGAAACTGAAATGGTCGGATTGTGCTGCTTAATAAACTCACATTTACCGTGTTATTTTCTCGTATCGGATCCACTCCATTCCTGAGGTCTTCAGCCTGCAGGTTGAGTGCTTTCTCGTCTGGCGAAGTCACTGAAGCTGGCGCCGGCTGGAGAGCAGAGACACTCAAAACAGAAGGCCAACTCTGCATTTCAGTGTCAGGTAGCTCTGTAAACATGGACTCCTCTTTGTCAGGGTAGAACAGATCCATGGGTTCAATAGGGTCACCAATTACATCATCTGTGGGAAGATTTTGATCAAAGTCTATATAAAACATGTCTTTGTCTCTGGACACACTACCTGATTCACAACATGAAATAAAATTTGGTTTCAAGTTGACTGGATCCATTGTGTTCTCCTGTGTGGTAGCTGTCCCGTTGTCAGAAAAGGTGTCAGCCACTTTGTCCTTGTGTCCATCGGGTTGATCAGTTGGATCGATTTCCTGTTCAGTATTCACAGGTTGAGATTGTGCACCTGTAGAAGATGTCTGAGCTACCAAGTCCTTCTGAGTGTTACCTGTCTGAAAGTCATAGCGAGGAGCCTCGTATTCCTGTGAGGTTTCACCTATTTCCGTGTTATCTATTATGTCTGGCCCACATATGTGTGTAAGTGAGGATCCGATGATGTCATGTTCATCTGTTTCATCCAAATGCCCACTTTCTATATCCCTGTCATTAGAGTCACAACTCAGTTCATCTGGATTTTGAGGTCTGTAAGTTCCCATCCTTCCAGTTGCCTCTACCTGATGTACCTCATCACACTCAGCACGATCCGGTCTTTCTGGGTCACATAGTTCCTCTTTGTCTTGCTCTTCTGGCTCACTGGAAATAGAGATCAGAGGGATATTTATATCCATGCTTGAGCCCAGGCTTGTTTTTGAAGCTCTGTCTTGGTTGGCTGGATTTGTGTTTGCATCACAAGCATCACAAGTCTCTAAGCTAAAGCTTTCTTGAGGATCTAGGTAGTCTCTTAGACCTCCTTCACTTGCTTCATCTTGTATTTCTACATTCCCTTCATCCCTTTCCTTTAAAATCCCTGACTCCCCACTTGTCTGCCCTGAACGAGAATCTGTTTGCTGACATTCACATTCCACTTCAACCTCCTCAGAGTTATTGCTCTCATTCTGACTTCCAGTATGACTGTTTGTCTGTCCTTCATGGTCCAGTAAATCCCCAACGAAGTCCACAGCTTTCTTTAAACATTTCTGTTGTCCGTAAGTATTCTCTACAGCACTGGTTTGCTTCATGAGATCTTCAGAATGGTCAGGGGGTGGTCGTTGGGACTGGTTAGTTTTATCAATTTCAATGAGTTCTTCAACACCAGAGTTGGCCAGTACTTCTGCATCAGTACACAGCTCAAAAGAAGGTTCTTGCTCCATGGGTACTTTGCCTTTTTGAAGTACACTTGTATCCATCTGTTCAGAGTCTACTTCTTTTGTAATACCAGCTTTGCTGTGGTCAGGTACCTGTTCTAGTGCCATGTCCTGGTTGTGGTTCTCTTTCTCTTTCACTACTTCTGTTTCCTTTTTCTCAGAGTGCCCTTGCATTCTTTCCTGAGTGGTCTCCAGTGAGCTCAGTGAGTAAATCCCTTCGTCGATATACGACTCAGTAATCAACTGCTCATCAGGCGCTCTTTCCTCCATGGATGGGACAAATCCCTCATCAAGAGTGACCTCCACAGGGGTGGCACGGTAGACATCCCAGGCTGTTCCACTGTCACACAAAGAACTGTCACTTCGGCTCTCACAAAACTTCTCTGGCATCACGCCAAACTCGCTCTCCAGCCACGAGTCTGGTGAGCTGATTGCAGAGTCGCCAATTACTGACTCAGTGTTAACAGACTCTGGCACTGATGAACCAGAGGGCGAGTGAATGTTAGAAAGTTGTGGGGAATTAGTTATGACCTCATTGGAAGGATTGTTGGGCTCTTCAACCACACTGCTGGAGATGTCTTCCAAATGGGGGGAATCTGCTAAGAAGTCTTCACTGGACCATAAGCGAGCTGCAGCAGGCCTGAAAGGGGGTGACATGGCACTCCTGTCCTCTGACACAGAAGAAATTAAGATTTTCGGTGGAGGTTTGGCGCTGTCTCTCTGGAACATGTAGGACCTCTCCCTCACGCGACTTCGTTGAGCACCATTCCTTATGTGGTCGGAGTCACTGTCATGGAAGTTGAGGCGGCACATTGAAACGCTTCGTTCAATCAGCTGACAGGGCTCCTCCGGCTGAGAGAGAAACAAAGAAGTTGGCAGAAATCTATCAAGCGCTCTCATTCAGAAATGTCTCTATTATGTCAAAATCTGAGGTCAGACACACGTCATCCATGCACTGTAAGAAGAGATTCTTACCTCCTCTATGCCAGGGAAGTGCTCTAGGAACTGTGACACATACGTTATGATGGATTGCTCATCTGGTCTGTTGATGGTCACATCTGGGAAGATAAAGAACAATTACCACAAGAGTATTTTACAAAAGACTCCCATGTATATTAGGCTTCCTCCTAACAGTTATGACATGAACTTACGTATCAATGTAGGACTCATGGCTGAATAAATCAAATTAAAAAAATGAAATACACAGAGAAAGATAATAAATACAAATCTTGTTTTGCTTTGTAGTACTGTTGGATGAGAAAATGGGTTTTGCTTATTTTTTTTCCCTCACATTGTATGGCAATAGGGAAATCTGGAAACTACATTTATTTAAAGTTTTTTTACATACAACCTGTGAACAAACAGGAATTGAATGACTAGTGTTGTAGTCAAGAACGCCCAAATCAAGACCGAGACTGTTAGGGGCTGAGACAAAGTCGAGACCAAGACCGAGGGAGGGCGAGACCGAGTTAACACCAAGACCAGTTCCCCACACTACATGCCACACACTAAAATGTGGAACGAGATCAGAGGTACTTCTCAAATAGATCTGAAAGATCCACATTCCCATTAAATCATCCACATGAGCTGAAATCAACGTAAGCATCTTTAATCAACACTCCTTTACCATGCTTACCGTTGCGGGGAGGGGTGACAATCGTTAATGGTAACAACACATTTTAATCAGGGTTACTGGTTGCATTTGAAGCAATAAGTTTTACTTCCAATCAAAGTTAGGATGTTTACAAATAAATCAGACAATGCAAAAGCAGTTTATTGATATTCCCAAAGTTATGGTCTTGAAATAAAATCCTGAGTCCTCAATGTCCGAAACCGAGACAAGACTGAGTACAAATGCGGTCGAGTCCGCTTGTGTCTTTAGTCTTTGTCAAGTCCTTGTGTCTAATGTTGAGTGTTCCTGCCCGTTTCTTTGTTTCATGGATCCCTTCCTCGCATTTGGATTGTTTTCTCTGCCCTATTCTGGATTTTACTCTGCCTGTTCGGAGATGCCTTTGTTTGGACCTTTTGCCTGCCGTGCTCATGTGTAAGCCCGTTTAAGTTGCTGAATAAACCTTTTGTTTGAACTGCATCGTCCTTGCTGTGGTCTGCGTTCACCTCAGTCTGCACTCAGCCTAACACATGACAGTACTACATAACATTTCACAACTTATTAAGGTTGATATATGGGATATCAACCTTAATAAATTGTGAAATCAGAACAAAGAAGTAAAGGGGGCAATCTAGAGAACTGCTGGCTCTTGTGTACCAGATGCCAAACA
Source organism: Micropterus salmoides (assembly GCF_014851395.1). Taxonomy (NCBI): domain Eukaryota; kingdom Metazoa; phylum Chordata; class Actinopteri; order Centrarchiformes; family Centrarchidae; genus Micropterus; species Micropterus salmoides. The sequence goes on from NW_024041039.1 coordinate 31,549,930, forward strand.
TTGCACAAGCAACTTCAGCTCAATCTATAACGATGTTAATTTATTGTATTGATGAAGCATGTGAGATGTATACCCAGTAAGGTGTTGCAGCATTGGTCACATGTGGTAAGTGAATACCACCAAGCTAATTGACAGATTTTTAAAGTTTAATCTAAAGAAAAAATCATAATATAGCCATAAAATAGTTATTAGGGGACCTGTGCTTGTTTTGCTGTGACTACAAACACTAAAACCATAGCATCCTTTAGCAGTTAGTTATAAACTACCTGGACCGCAAGTTGCATCTCAAACAAACACTGTGCAGGAATATGCAGGAGGCTACTATGACACTCATGTATGTAGCCTAGCATTAGTTAGTGATAGGCAATACCAAATTTCCCTATATTTGATGCACTGGGTATTTATCAGACTTGATCACTACCTCATCCTGGTTTCACATAGAGGCACAAGATCCTTTGAACGGAAATAACTATGAGGCTGTTTCCATAAAGACTACCATTCTTGGGCTGCTTACACTGCAACCTAGTTCTGGTTGCACACACACAGATGGGCTACATAACTGGGCTGCAATGGCCTAGTTAAGATAATTATCAAACTCTTTATATCTAAATCTTACCCAACTGGCTTCCATAAAACCAAGGGGAGGATCAATGCTGTCAGCAGGCTTCTTTTTTTTTAAAATTGTATCTATCCCATTAAGCCTATGGCGCCCTCTAAAAAAGCTTTCTAAATCCTATTTGGAAATGATTACATTTGCTCTAGTATTAATTCCTTTTTTTTTTAAATCAAAAGAAAATTGAAATAAATGAATACATTTGTACACAGGTTGCTTTGGATGAAAGCATATGAAACATTTTTACTTCATAATTTCATTGATAATTTGTTGTGATTATTATAATTACCTCCAGATCATCGCAAATCTGTCCATTTCTTGGGGTAAATTTATCTGAAAAAGCTACTTATTTTTTGCCAATAGTCTCTCCTTGATGCGGCTGAGGAATGAAGGTTTTCATTTCTTTCACCTTTTTTCTTTCAACAGTTGTCCACTACGAAGTTTCACACCTGCTTTGTTCCGCATTTCAATTTGTCTCCACCACAACCGCCAATCTCGCCAAAATCCTCCCCCTCCTCAGACAAGTCTCTCCCCCACAGACCCTCGGCCAGCGGGTTATCATCATGATCTTCTAATTCATTGTTGTTTTCGTCCTCAAAGTAACTGCTGTAGCTAACTGGCATAAATGTCGCCCCCCTCGCTCAGCTCATCAGCCATTATCACTGTCTGAAGCGCAGCTTTGGAAACTTTTTTTGCAGTCCACACAGAGGCTAAGAAGCTAAAACATTTTTAAAATACAAATCCCAAAATGCATCACCCCCACCCCCCGGAATTCATCATGGGTCTTGATAATGATGACATCTACTAAAACACGTTGCATCCAGTCATAATGGGAGAAGCACACAGACATATCCAGACTTAATGGGTTATTTCATCAGTTAGACAAAATGAAACTGCTGGGAGTTTTCTTGTAAATGAGGGTTGCAACTTTTTGGTTTTCACAAAACCAACAGGGTGATGGTCAATAAACAATCTGTGCACGTCATTTTGCAGTGATTTCTCTTTTTGCTGGGGCAGAAAGATTTTACCAGCAGAAACACTGGTCTTGTTACCCTCAGGCTCCAGTAGGCGTGGGATACCCAGGCTGTAGTGGGCTATCCTGAAGGCATCCTCCAGATTCTCCCTGGCGTTCCTCAGCAGTGCCCTCCTCATGTCTACCAGGCTGGGGTCAATGGATTTAATGACAGCCAGGAAGGCCAGACCACTTGTCCAGCTCTTTCCAAAGTCCTGCACTGCCACACCATACCTATGACAGGACATATTCAGCGGTCAGGGTCAGTCCAGAAACACCAACACATGAACTCTAAGAGGCAGACTAAAAGTACACACCAATATGGCTTGTTCCTTCTTACTGTTTTGCTGAGGCAGTGCATGCCATCTATTGTTCTCTACTGCATATTCTCCATAAAAAAAATAAAAATTTTTGAAAATTGCAGACCACACTCACTTGCGTGTTCGCTTCTGTACCCACTGCAGCAGTTTCTTTATGGCCTTGCTGTGTTCTCGCATGGCCGTGGACGCTGACTGTCTCTCGTCTGACGGCATGCTGCAGTAGGACGTGTCAGAGTCTGAGCTTGTGGGGATGGACGACAGACTGGAGGAGGAGGGGAACTGGCTCCTGATGTTCCCGGTCAGTTCCTTAATCTGGAAGGAGACAGAGAGTTGGATTATTTTAGTCAACCGGTCAGTTCAGCTGTTGAGTATCAAATCCATCTCTCCAGCAGACATTATTTAGCTGAGTATTTTATGATGAACATACATGTTTGCTGAATATTATTAATTAAAAGTTATCAGCAAACCAAAAAACAGCTTAGTGGGTTACTTTCATCAGAGTATAAAGTAGAATCTGTTCTCGCAAGAAAATCTGTAAAAGGCCCGGTCAGTATTGGGATTTATTACAAAATGTCAACCATGACTCATGATGTAAACATTTCCACAGATGACCAGAGAGTCCAAGAGTTACACCAGAATCATTGCCCTTAAAACACTCAGAGGATCTGTCCAGTGCTAAATCTGCTGTTAGACCTTAGAGATGGAATTAAATGGAAACTCTAAAAATGTTAGTCAGCCCTACTCAGCCTGTGAAAACAGTTGTGTAATGTTTTCTGTGGCTCTAGAGAGCTTTTCTAAAGTCTGAGAAAATAATGCTTGATGTTTTCAGACTTGAAGGCTACATATTTAACAACTGAAAAGCCTGCATAATAAAACTGGGGTTGTGTTTCACAAGCCCATTGGCCAAAATGATGTAATTTCTCATGCGTGTTATCATGCAAGATCTTTATATCTTCACACATCAAGTGATTAGGTCTTAACAGATTTAAATCACATTTGCGGATTCACTGGGAGCTAACACTTTCCTTGTGATTTAAGGGGAAACAACACCTCTCTTTTCTTTTCTTGTATTTTTATACCTTTGTTCTCTGTACAAACTATTATTTGACAACAGAGAATACATTTTTAAAGAACATGCAAAAACATGAAAGACAGGAAAAAGTGAAAGGTTCATCTAGGATGGACTCAATATTGTCATAACACAGTAAAACATATTAACATGATTCCAATGTGTTAAGATGGAATAACTTGGCTTGTTAAGACAAACATTTTGCTAAATAATACACATAACAAACCTTTTCCCCCCCATTCAGTTTGCAGCAGATGTAGGGTTTGAAATACACAAGGATCAGGGAGGGTCAAATTAAATTGGTAGCATTATGGAAAATAGAACTGGAATGAACCATATGAGGGACTAAAAGTCAGGATGTTTAGATCTCTGCTGCCCAGCTTTTGTCTCTTGTCTGCCAATTTTATGAAAGCAACAAGAAGTTTCCACTTGTTCTCTCAGATAGCTTTACTTTCCCTCTTTAATAACTTTTTATTGTATGAAATTGTACTGTACATTGGCGAAGAAAATGGTAGGTGAAAGTAAACAGAACAGTAGAGAGAAAATAGAGAGGAGCCACTGCAGCTGTTGTGACTGATTAGCAATCCAGTGCAATCTAGAGTGTTAACGGTTAGCTCGCCAGCTGGAGTAGGGAGTTGTCACTACTTCACCAAGCTTTCTACATGGACAAGTGAATGTCAGTTTGTGGTCTGACTGCTGTTTTAGAAAGGGTCAGTTTACTGTCGAATCCTGGCTTGGATGCGGGTGTCAGGGAAAAACATTTAAAAAAGACAGGAAAATGAAAGAACAATGAAAGCTAGTAAGTGGACATGAACTGTTTTGTCAAACTACTGTTTCCAAGGTCAAGAATGAACTTTCTTGGTTAAAGTATGATATCATTAGCAACTCCACAATTAAGTAGGACGATTTCATTTTGTCAGGACACTGGTGAAGTTACCCATCAGTTCTTCTGAGCAGCAGTAAAAGACGTCACAGAAGCTCACTGTATCATCTTCTCATTATTACCATTCATCGCAGCTAAGACCTGGCAGTGAATGAGACTACAGTCTGTGTGAACTGCAGAGATAATTCTTTCCTCATGGTGTCTGTCCAAGGCATTGAACCGCAGTGTGGATTACATAAGCTACCCAGCCAACTGCACTTTGATGGGCTTTTGTGAATGCAAAGTAGATACTTTATTCTTATGCTGAACCTCGTTTTGAATGAGAAGCAAAGGAAATGAGGGGAGATGCAAATTTGAAGTACAGATGTGAGTGGATGAAGACGTATTAAATGAGAGGTATTAAATGAGATGATGGTTAAACAAAATTGGCAGAGAAAATGAGATTACCTGAAAGAAAAGGATGATGTTCCAGATGAGGCCCAGGATAATCGAGGAGTTTCCGTCAGCAACATCAGCTGCATCGATACTGACCAGCTTTACCTGAGCACACACGTATGTTATACACATAGGCTATGTGTTAACAGTACAGCAAATCAACAAGCAGTAGGTACAGTAGACAGGTCTTCGTGCTACCTGTTATAGTACTCACATTTCTCTCCTCTAGGAAAGACAGGACCTTGGCAATGTTGTTGAGTCTGAAAATACGATGGGAGGACTTTTTGAACCCATGAAGCTGGAAGATTATTCAGAATGAAAAATGTGTTACTGATCAGTATAAAAACTGCGGTCACAACTACTCTTACTACTAGTGCTGCTACAGGGGCTGCCAATATGATTATGATACACAACAATGTACAGTTACATGTGTGAAATGGTCTGGCACTAAAAACCAAGTGTAAGAGTCTGACCAGTTTGCAGCCAGAAAGCTCCTCCAGCAGGGCCATGAGGATGTGTCCATCCTGTATGTCCTGGAAAAGGTCATGGACCTCAATAGGTGGGTCACACTGCAAATGGGGGGAAAGAAATAGGGAACAGAGAGGGGGAGGTAACAATTAGTTAATTCATCAAAATGTGGATCAACAAAAAATCTTTTTTTCTATGATGAGGGAATAATTGTTTTTATCATTTTATTTAAAAAAATAACATCAAATATTAGTTGTTTCTAGCTTCTTGTGTGTCTGTAAGCTAAATGTCTTTGGGTTTGTTGATTATTATAATCGATAGTGAAATTAATTGTTTATTGCTGCCCTTGTGACACTATAGGATATCTCACAAACTTCTCTCCATAATGCATACATTGCTAGCCGTTGCTGTCTCATTAAAGCGACAGGAAAATTCATTTCAAGATATACAGTCAATGCAGAAGGTTTTGTATCATACACTCACTGGCCACTTTATTAGGTACACCTTGCCAGTACCAGGTTGGACCCCATTTTGCCTTCAGAACTGCCTTCATTCTTTGCGGCATACTTTCAACAAGCTTTTGGAAACATTCCTCAGAGACTTTGGTCCATATTGACATGACAGCGTCACGCATTTGCTGCAGATTTGTCGGCTGCACATCCATTTTACTAGAACACACCATGCTTGACGTGAATGCGTGACTGCGTTGCAGGTCAGCAGCGCCGTATCACAGACACAAAAAGAGTTAAGCTTATTAGTTGAAGTCTTTCCTGTCCATGCTTGACAACTGACTCTGTATTTGCATTGAATTTAAGTCGGGAGTCGAACACTGTTCCTAGATACTGGCTGATGCGGGCTTTTGTTGATTACTATTCTACCTGTAGTAAATAATCAATTCCTTAGTTTTTGATATGTTAACCTTGAGGAACTTATCATCACACCATTTGACGAAAGCAGGTCACAAGGGATCTAATTTGCCATCAATGAGGAAGCCAATCTCTCCCACATCTTTTAAAATCTTCTCAAAGTTTTTCATAACATTGGATGTAAGGGCAACATGTCTAAAATCATTTAGTCCCTTGGGATTTTTTGATTTTACGATTTGGGATTATAGAGGTCTTAAATAGGGCTGTGACACATTCCTGAGATATCACAATATCATTCTGGAGAGACTCTCTAAGACTGAAGACATTTTCAGAGACCTCACACCTTTCAAAGCGAGAGAAAAAAAAGAGTTCACCAATCAGCATCATCCACCCCATTTACACTTATGGACTGTTTAGTTGCATTTGCACACTGATTTATAGAGGGGATTGCTTTAATCCCTTGCTAGGCTGCTGTTATATTGTCTATATTTTCTCTGTACTTCATTTTAGCCTTCATTTTTTAACTTCACAATTCATTTTCTCAAGAGGATCGCTAGTGTAATAAGCCTGATTAAAGCTACCCAAGGCTTGTTATTTAACAACCTTTTGAGTTAGGATGACAGAGTCAACACAGAATGTGATGTATGTCAAGACAGTGTCAGTTAGTTTATTAATGTCTTCACAAGCATCATAAAAACACTGCCAATCTGTACAGTCAAATGCTTGAAGAGAGGAGACACTGTCCTCTGACCAACTCTTCACTGTTCCCTTCACATGCTCGAGGTGCGTCAAGGAGGGTTTGCACATAGTCAGAAGATACACACTATTATGGTAGAATGCACAGAAGTAGGGTTCACCAGATGTCCCAAAAAATTCAGTCCAGATTTATGAGCAGTTGTCCTGACTCCTGTCCTGTATGTCCCGAAAATGGACATTGTGTCCTCACTGTTGTTATGGCCACAAAGTAACATGCGTCTTTTCCCCTTTTTGTTTTCTACTGTAGATGGAGAGAGCAGATTACAGTCGCGAAGACAGGGGAGTGGAGCTACAGGCAGTCATGGAGGAGAGATCTGACAGGCATATCAAATCAAATTAATTAAATAAAATAAATTGTATACTAGGGATGGGAATCTCTGGGCACCTCACGATTCCATTCGATTCCAATTCAGAGGCCCGCGATGTGATTATAAAACAATTATCGATTTCTATATGATTTCTGGATAATTACTATGCATTTAATTTGCACATTAAAATCTAAATGATACAAAATGTTCCGTATGTGTATATCACCTTTCTAGTCTTTTCAACCAATCAAAGCGCTACATCTGCATGCACCATTCACACATTCACACACTGAGCCTAAGTGCTCAAACACAAACTAACATTCTCACACATTCATACACTGGGGGAACAGCCACCAGGGGCAATTCAGGGTTCAGTATCTTGCCCAAGGACACTTCAACATGGAGCCTGGAGGAACCGAGGATTGAACCACAAAAGCTGACCTTCCGATTAACCTCCTGAGCCACAGTCGCCCCGTCTCCACCTTAGCTTAAAAGGACTAGCTTGCTTCCCTAATTTACTAACCACAGCTCCTCCTGGTCACCACCTTCTTCTCTTTAATAACCAGTTTTGAGACTCCTTTGAAAACTGAAATATAATTTAACTAGTATCAGGATGTATAGTATGTGAACAGGACAATTCAATTAAATTTTATTTATATAGCGCCTAATCACAACAATAGTTATCTCACAGCGCTTTTCATAAAAGAGCAGGTCTAGACCGTACTCTGTGATGTTATTTACAGAAGCCCAACAGTTCCCACCAAGAGCAAGCACTAGGCGACAGAGGCAAGGAAAAACTTCCTTTTAAGAGGCAGAAACCTCGAGCAGAACCATGGCTCAGGGTGGGCGGCCATCTGCCTCGACCGGTTGGGGTGAAGGAGGGAGGGAGAGAGAGAGAGAGAGAGAGGGAAAGAGAGAGAGAGAGAGGGGTAGAGAGAGAGAGAGAGAGAGGGGGGGGGGGGGGGGCAAGAGAGGAACAGAGAGAAAGAGGGAGGGGGATGGAAGGAGAGAGAGAGGGCGAGAGAGAGAGAGAGAGGGAGGGCTAGAGAGAGAGGAACAGAGAGAAAGAGGGAGGGGGATGGAAGGAGAGAGAGAGAGGGTGAGAGAGAGAGAGAGAGAGAGAGAGAGAGGGAGGGAGGGAGGGGGATGGAAGGAGAGAGAGAGAGAGGGGACAGAGCTGTACACCAGTTTAACTTGTACCCGATGTTTCCAATCCTGGACAAGTAAGCAGTAATGACATAGAGCTAACATTAACGTTTACTTTGTTACTGATTTAGCTGGCGTTACATAGCAGCCAAAACATGTGCTGTACAAGGGAGATGTTAGCTAGCGCTCACCGCTGGGGAAACAACAGACTTTTATTAACGGTCACACTGTGACCTACACTGGACGTTTACTGCCAGACTGAACTTACTGCTAACATCTCTAATAAGTCTGCTAACTTTCACCGTCACGCTCTCTCTCTCTCTCTCTAATTCGCTCGCCCGCTCATTCGCAACGCACACACAGGACACACATGGAGCCAGCACAGTGGTGAGTGTTACTGTGCACAGTGTAACAGTGGAAATCACAAGTTGTGCATTGATGTTAATGATCGTGTTAAAGTTTAGTAGGCCGGTAGTAGGTTATTCATTCTGCAGCGGTGCTGTGCCGAACCACACCACAGACTGTCCGGCTGCTCTAGAGATATCTGCCTTTTGTGTTCCATCAACGCTACCTTATTAATTAACATTAAATAATCAATCTTTTTATTTTATTTGTTAATCGATTCAGAATCTTTCGCAACCGCATTGCGATGCATCTAAGGATAGATTTTTTCCCCACCCCTATTGTATAGCAGAACATGATTTACCCACTGTTACATTCCCACAGTCGTCGTGTTTTTCCTAATGACAGACAGCTGTATTTGTAAGCACCACCCACTGAAGCTCAATCATAGAGTTCTTTTGTTTGGTGGCACAAGTCACATACTGTTTATATTGACAGGTCCTCGTCCAGGTCCAATTTGCAGAGCCAAGTTTTGGTAAAAGCAAGAAGACAAGTTACCTTCACTTTGTGATTTGGCCCAGGCTTCCAATTCATCTAACTTGTTGCGATGAACTTCACACACACACACACAAACACACAAGATTACGCACATATGCTAAACAATTAAAAAGAGGATGGGACGGGTATGGTAAGCTACTTGAGTCACACACTGTGAAGAGCCCCGAATCTGAATGAAAACTGCTGTATAGAGGTAAAAACCAAATACTCATTAGTCATTTCTGCTACACCCTCTTGATTAGCAAATTACGGTAAGTAGCTGATGACATTTCGAGTAATCTGTTCTACAGAGAACACGAAGGGCATAATCAGTTTTCAAATTCAACACTGTGCCAACATTCCTCCTGAACACACTCTTTCGCTTTAATTCAACACACTGAATGGCACCGAAGAGCTCTCCATAAGCACCTTTCTATTTCAAAGAACTGTCACTGAAAAATCAACACACACTCACTGCTGTATCCTTGCAACGGCTGACACGAGTAAACAACGCAGATTTATCTTTAAAAATCAGTCAGTAACCCACAGATGGCACTGCCTGAGCCAACACAGAGTCCTGTTGTCAGTGACTTAGTAATGACTTGTTGTGACAAGTCATTACTAAGGCAGGCATTTTTGAACTTGCCTGAACATGGTGGTGGTGGTGGTGGTGGTGGTGGTGGTGGGGTTGGGTAAAATGACTGGAACTTTCCAAGATGACAGAATACAAATATATGATTGTCAATTAGTGGGTCAGAGATTTGATGCAGGGCCAAACAGTGAGTAAGAAAAGAGAGGCTCATTGTGTGAGACACAACAAAAGATTTGATCAGATGCTCGCCCTGACTGCCCCCTGGCTGGGGACTGAAAACAGAAAGGAAAGACAGGCTCAGGAGGGAAACTACGCAGTAATGTAAGGCTCTGCTGGAGCTTGCTGTGTCTAAATGCATTTCTATAGTGGCATGCAGTGAAACGTCGACTTTCATTTCATTGTACAGTCATATGGTATGAGTGGCCTATCAATGCAGAGGTGTCTGTCTGACATCCAGTATGACAAGGTGCGGGTCGAATCCACATAATTGACAGAAGGAAACAAAAATACTTTGATTCAATTGACTGATACTTTTCAGCCACAAAACTAAACTCAATTCCATTCTAGTCTGGTTTCCGATCCAACCACAGCATTGAAACAACCCTTGTCAAAATCACCAACCACCTACTCTGTGCAGCTGACTCTGGCCTACTATCCGTCCTCATTCTTCTAGACCTGAGTGCAGCATTTGACACAATCTCCCATCCGCTCCTACTGAAACGCCTGGCAGCCGTTAGTGTCACAGGTGTTGTTGCACTCTACTGGTTTCCTCCTACCTCACTGACCGTTGACAGTTTAACAGTTTGTTCAACTCAATAATCACAAACCAGTGTGTCCCCCAGGGGTCAGTGCTGGTTCCACTCCTCTTCATCATATACCTCCTACCCCTGAGGAGGATCATGCGACACTGTTATGCTGATGACACCCAGCTCTACTTCTCTACCAAACTTTTCACCTCCCTACCTCCCATCTCCATCATCAACTGCCTCCAAGACATCAGGAGCTGGATGAACATGAAGCTCCTCCACCAGCAACAAGACAGAAATCATTCTCCGGCTCCAGACGTACCAAAAAGCCTCTTGGAGCGATGCCCTAAACCCAAATCCACCCTCTCCAAACAGCAAAACCTCATTATCAATATTGATGGTTTCCCAGTTACTCTGTCATCCAAAGTCAAAAGCCTTGGTGTCACCCTGGATAACACTCTGTCCTTTGAATCCCACATAAAAGCCATCACCCAGACTGCCTTTTTCCACCTCCACAATATCTCTAGACTGAAGCTCTCAGTGTTGTTCTGCTGCTGTATACGTTGTCTGTCTGCAGACTCAAATCGCCCACTGCCCATGATAACATGTTACATAGTTTACTCTCCCAACCAAAATATTTTGTTTATTTAAAATCCGGCAGTCAGAATTGGCTGTAAAAGTGTTCAAAAGGAGAAACGCTGCAGACTGTGACAAGACCTCTCTGTACAATCTGACCAATTTTGGATTTTTGAGGCACATACGGAGTTTAATAACTCTAATTAATATATTCTTCTGTCTTCCATTCTTATACTTTTATATAAACACAGGAAAAATATTTTAATAACAAATCATTTATTTCTCTCTTTTGTGAATTGTGACTAAGGCTGTGTTTATATGACCTCAAACATCTCTTTTCTTTTCTGCAATTTCTTATTATTTAATCAACTCATACATATGTTGAAAATCTACATTTTTTAACTAATATTAGGACACATAGTGGCCAGGCTCTAATTTCCACATTACTTCTTATTTATTTATTTACACATTTATTTGTGTATTTTTCTCCTTTACTGTAGTAAGAGAGATACTGTCAAGCATGATGATAAATGTGAAAATAAATACTAAAACATTCCTTCATTCATGTATTTGTTCTTTAGACAAAATTTTATTTAGATTATGGTAAATGGCTTATTTCTAATTTATCAATCACATTTACTTATGTGTGCTTTGGGCCTCCATATTCCTCCAGGTTTCTCATTGGTTACCCCAGAGCATTGGTTCTGTATTTGGCCCACAGCTCTAGCAGCAGAGGGGGCCCTCTTCCACCAGGTGGGCGGTGTGGAGAGGAAAACAACCACCCTGAGCTAGCTAGACCTGTCATCACCACCGTTATCTCAGATTAACACTTTACAGGCTAATGAAACTTTAATGCTGCAAACAGGCAGTTCCACGCAACCACATGTATAATTCAGAGAGCGGGATGGAGAAGCTGCAACTGCTGTTTATGTACAGCTGCAGTGAAAAACACATACAGTGAGCATGGTGGGATTTCTCAGCTTCATGATCCAGTCTGTGGTGAAGATGGAGCTACCCTGGGTTTTGAGGTGGAGTAAAAGAATAAAATAAATAAAAGAAAGAAATTGTCTTGTTCCACCCAGGTATTAAATGAAAGTGTGGAGAGCATTATTACATGTTTCTGTACTGCTTTTTTACTGCTATTTTCTACAGCCACGATTTTATGAAGCTACCAACAAACCTTTTCTAAATGTAGGTTCATCCATCGGGTGAAGGTCCTCTTCTGAACCACTTCTCTTTCAACTGCAACACAGAAAGGGGGGGAAAAGTTCAATCATCAGGAAACCGAAGCCAGGTCCATGGTATTCATTAGAGTCTGTAGATGCAAGTGAGCATGAATCACTTCTTGCCAATGGCATTTCACCATAGCAAAGAAACAGAATGGGCAACAGTGGGCACAAACACACATACCTACAAGCTCTCTCTCACTCTGTTATCTATCCGTCTTTTCACAAAAATCCTGTCTAAATCAATGAGGATTTTGAGGACAATTAAAGAAGCAAGACATCTGTACACTTTAATCCCATATTTTTAGAAGAAGAAGAAGACGACATACTTTTTAATCCCGCAAGGAGAAATTAAATTCTCTGTTGTTAATGTTAGTATTATACACACAGATCTGAAAAACACACACATGCACAAACAGGACCTATAGCAACAACACATGGAGAGACGTCTTAGTACAGCGCCCCGAGTGGTTGGGGGTTCAGGAGCTTGCTCAAGGTCAACTTCAGCAGTGACCAGGAGGTGGACTGGCAACTCTCCAGCTACCAGTCCACACTCCGTATCTCTGGTCCAAGCTGGCCTCGAACAGTGACCCTCCAGTTTCCAGCCAATAATAATAATAATAATATTTATTTAGAGAGTACTTTTCAAAACACTGTTACAAAGTGCTTTCACGAGCAAAGATCATAAAACACAGCAAACAAAAAGCAGGAGGAAAGTTATGAAATTAAAATGCAGTTAAAAGAAAATCAACTAAAATCAGGAAAGGCTCTTCTATAAAAGCCAAGTCCTTACAGAGTGAGCAACTGCTGGCTCCCCCCTTTCCACAAGACACACTGTAGCTGCCGTAATCCTCATACTTTAAACATAACCATTTGTGCTTAACATTTAAGGGGGCTGCACACCCACACAGGTGTTTCCACTTATTCTGACCGATTAAACCTCTGCTCTCTTCTGTTGAATTTGGGCAGAGCTATAATGGGAGTTATGTGAAGTCATGAAAACTGTGTGAGTATGAGGCAGATGTCCATCAAAGCCTGTGCAGGCCCGCACATCAGATACAATAAATGAAAACACCTGTTCAGGCTTACCTTACTATTAATCTAAATGCCAGTGTAATTGGCTTCATTTAAGGGCAGGTGTAGAAAATGAGTGTAATAACTTTGAATATGCGGTGGCATTAGCTCAGTCTGTTAGGACTTGGAAACTTGGAAACAGCATGACCCATGCCGAAGGTGGCCCCTGAGCAAGGCAGCCAACTGCTCCAAAATAGGATAGGTTAAATGCAGAGAACAAATATCTCCTTCCACTTCTGAAATTTCCCCTACGGGGGATTAATAAAGTTTTATCTCATGTGTGCATAATGGAATAAAAACAATGGAATAAAAAATTTGATTCATTGCCTCTTAGGGACAGAAAACACAGGTGAAAGATTTCAGTTTTTGTCATACCACTTACTATGTCGCTGTATACATTATACAAACATTCGTGTCCATCACTTCATAGGCTTGTTTGCCAACATCTTGTTTTGTATTTTTGGCTGTAGTCTTTTTCTGAGGTGAAGGTTTTCTTTATTTCAGTATATAAAACACTTAAAATTCACATAAAAGAACAATCTAAAATCATTGTATGTGATTTGCGTTTGAATGGCACCACTATACATGTAAATACATTGGAATGTGGATCATGTGATTGTTGGGATGGAAACGGTGCTGTATATCAAATACACACTGGATGTTAAACCATTAAATTTTCAACATTTGATTTGATTGTTGATTTGTTTGCATAGCTTTTCAGTATTGCTCTAAACATTTGTATTAAAAATATATTATTGTATTGTATTATAATATTGTAATATTTATCCAGCTATTCCCAGCTTCACATAATTCATATGTATTATCAAACTATGTATTAAATACATAGTGATTGGATTGGGAGCAGGACTGCAGCAGGTTTACTGTTGAATTTCCTGGAAAATCCCAGTCATTTCTCTGCCCTCCTGAAGGAGCTTTAGTTGCTTAGTCCAAAACTAACTCTGCTGCACCAGTAGAAAAAGCAGACCTCCCTATAGAGGGAACTGTGGAGTGGTTACTGTAGTAGCAAAGTCAGCTCGTTTTCATCTTTATGTCCTGTATAAGCTCACCGGAGTCACTGAGGCTAACTGTATTATATTATACACACCACGGGTAATGAGAGCTTTGGCTGCTGGAATGATATTGATTATACCTTCCTCCAGTGGAACCATGACTGCTTCACTGAGGCCGGATGCAGAAGACAAAAAAAATATTGCTTTTCTTTGGGGGGAAGATCAAGCTTGTAGTCCATACTGGCCTCTTATCCAAGCATGTTCAAGAACACTGAAACAACCATCTTCAAAGTTCAGCCTACTGGTAGCATTAGTTATCAATTGAAGCTTCAATAGAACAGAGTGCTATGCAGCCAAATAATCTGAATAGATGGCATGTCTTTAAGCATAAACACATAGTGAGCAGCATATCTGCAAATAAAGTCATCTTTGACTAAAAGCCTAAACAATTAAAGGAACACTTAATCATCACAGTATAACATCATGTCAGTTAAACTTCAGGGATATCAGTCTGTTCAGGTAGGAAGCATAAGCAATTGTGAATCAATGTCACTTCTTTTGGTGCAAATAAAAGTGACAGCAGGTGCACTGGAGAGGCAACAGCAAGACAACCGCCATCAAGGAAATGGTCTTGCAGGTGGTGGCCACAGACAGTTGCTCTCTCCTTATCCCTTCTGACTGATTGTTCTCTAGTGTTGCATTTTGCTAGTGTCCTTGTCACTACTGGTTGCAAGAAGGTTTGCCGTGTCTTCCAGCACAGTCCAGAGATACCAGGAGATGGGCCGTTACACAAAGAGAACTGGACAAGGCCGTAGAAGGGCATCAACCCAGCAGCAGGACCAGTCTCTGCTCCTTATGCAAGGAGGAGCACTGCCAGAGCCCTACAGAATGACCTCCATTGGGCTACTGATGTGCATGTTTCTGACCAAACTGTCAGAGACTCCATGAGGGTGGGAAGAAGGCCCAACATCCTCTAGAGGGATCTGTGCTCCCAGCTCAGCACTGTGTGGCTTAATTGGCATTCGGCAGAGAACACCAGAACCCAGCCCTGTTCTATTCACAGATGAGAGCAGGTTCACACTGAGCACATGTGACAGGCATGAAAGAGTCTGGATATTAAGCAGAAGAAGAAGAAAAAGATACTTTTATTGTCACATACACATACATGTTGCGAAATTCTCTGCACTTTAACCCATCCCTCAAGGGAGCCGCTGTGCAGCCGCTGGGCAGCGCCCAGGGACCACCTCCAGGTTTTTTATCAATTGCACTGACATGGTGAACATTATGCTGCCTGCATCACCCAGCATGACTGGTCTGACGGTGGATCAGTGATGGTCAATCCCCGGCTCCTCCAGGCTGCATGTTGAAGTGTCCCTGGGCAAGATACTGAACCTTGAATTGCTGTTCCACCAGTGTGTGAATGGTGAATATGATGTAGTGTAAAAGAGCTTTGAGTGGTCAAAAAGACTAGAAAGGCGCTATGCAAATATGGAGCATTTGAGGGATACAGGGATTGTCTGTGTGGTACCCAGTAATCAAGTAAAAAGTCAGTTGTGCTTGTTTACCAAACACAGGATATTAGCCTTTTTGTTCATGTCTGAGTGTGTCTAAGATAAGCCCTCTTTGACTTTGAGTGCTCTGGTTGGTCATTTGCTTGCCATGCAAACAGAGAAGGCACAGCTGAGTATACCAAATCCACATGGCTGCAGCAGCCTTTTGACTACATAAGTGATGGCAAGTTTTCAAGTCAGAGAGGTGGAGCAAGCAAATATAATTAAGTGGCAATTAGCTCTCTGGAGGCTATAAATGAACACACATCTATTAAAACTAGACAGACGATGTGTGACTAGTGTGGGGTTTGTGGCGTCAGTGTCTCTTTGCTTTGTAAATCCCAACCAAGTGAATTATCTTATCAATATCACAGACACACAGCACATACATTTTATTTACTGTAGCGCTAATAGACTCTCCTTACACAGACAAACATTCCCAGCAAAGGTTAGATGTGGTGTGTGCTTACATCATGAAGATTATTTAATCACTGAGATTGAAAACAACACACATCAGGTCAGACAACCACAATCGATAAAGAACTAGTAACAACACTTACAATACTCAATAAAAAAATCAATCTTATAATAAAGCTTTAAAATTTCCAGGGGGAATAAATTAATTTAGCTTGAGGGAAGTTTGAGTTTATTCTTTTTAAAAAGGTGCACACAGTACCCAGGGGCGTGGCACAAAATTCAGGACCCTGTTTATAAGCATTATTTGATGGGCCACATCCATGGCTATTCATTCTAGTATCTCTGTGGGCCCTACTCACATGAGAGCCCTGTTTACTCCCTTTACCCCCTCCACCCAGTCCTCCACCCCTGACAGTACCTGAAACTAGTTCTATTGCGTAAATGTGAGATATCCAAGGTTAGGTAGTTGCTGGATCGACTACTGTAGTTACTAGATTTAAATGAGATAAGAGATGGGAGGTAGTTAGTAAGTAAGTAAGTAAAGTATATTTATTTAACACCTTTCACAGACAAAGAGGAGTCACAAAGTGCTTTGTAGTAACTAAAAACAAAATAACAACTGTACATATACCATCAAATACTATAGTCTAAAAAGTCTGTGTGCCTTTAGGTATATTTTTTAAAGGTTTTCACCGAATCCATAGCTCTCAAGGCTAAAGAGAGAGTTACAAGACTGGGAGCCACTAAGCACAAACACATTTTAAGGGTCTTGGCCTGAAGACCTCATATAGCGATCAGAGGTGTGTGCAGGGGCGGAGCTAGACTCTCAGCACAGTGGGGGTGGAGATTCACCAAGGGCCCCCCCGCTACAAAGTCATTTATACCAAGTTAACATGACCCCGGACTCACTCCGAAAGTCCACTGAGTCCGTCTAGGGTAGGTGGACAAAAAAGTGCATTTCCAACCCTGATGTAAATCCAAATTCACTATGAACACAGACTCAGGAGATGAAAGACACTAGGTGATAGATGTTCACTGATTGTTTTGTATTTGACGTCTTTGTGCCACTGAACATCATATTTAGACTAGGAGTATGACTGTAAGTCTGAATGTGAGGTAAGAGAATATGAAAAATACAGGAGAGCTCTTTTCCTGAAATATTCATTCAGCAGCTATGACAGGAGCATCCCTTCAGACTGCAGTGCTCATCATCCAGAGGTATTACATAACTGTAGAGTTCACAGAAAGTCTCCTCTCGCCTTGAGATAAACTATCATGTTACACTGACAACTGTGAGACTTTGTTCTCCCAATATGACAATAACAATACAACCAAACAATAACATAATTATTATTGATTATTAGTGAGGTTATAAAACAATATTATAATCGCTACAATGTATATAATATAAAAATATAAAACAGCCATTCAGAATGTATATTTATGATATTAATTATATATTGGTCATTTTGATTCTTAATAATTTATTTCAACACATTTAGTAAATATTTTACTACTAATATTAATATTTTATTACAATCTATTATTATCAACTAATTAACATGATTATTATGATTACTATAATTATTGTTGTCAATAATTTATTATTCATCAGATACTTTTATATCATTTTCTGTCATGTGATGCTAGTAAGTGGACTGTGAGTTGAGATTATTCTGTTTCCATAGTAATATCACTCAGAATCAATACGTTTGAAGTCCAACACAATGTTGATTACGCCTCACTATATAAATAATGTCCTGACGATCTACTTGTCTCAAAGTCAATCCACATAGCAAGCATTTTTAAAAGCATTTCTGACATCAATAAAATCAATTAATTAATACATAAAAATGGTTCTGCCTTCTTTCTACTGAAGGGTACATGAAAATAATTTTTGTCCAGTAAATTCTGCTAAGCAGACTAGCTAGTTCCACACACGGCCGTTAGCTCCACCGTCTCATCCAAATATGGTCACGTCTGGTGCCGCTGATTGCAAAAACTCAATATGGCGGCGCCCTATCGGCCAAACTCAAAGCTTCAAAGCGGCAGTCCACAAACCAACGGGTGACGTCACCATGACTACGTCCACTTCTTATATACAGTCTATGTTGTTGCCGCTGAGCGGTACAGACAGACTGAGCATAGCTGTGCAGAGCAAATGAGCATGGAATACCGGCTCCATGTAGCTCCGTGTGTCATGAAATGACGGTTTTGAACTGCTTTTTCACCAGAGTGTTCAGAACAGGAGGGTTCACAGGGATTTCTCTAAATACTTTGACCTCATTATCTGAAGCTTTGGTCATTTTTTAACATTAACATCCAACATTGTAACATTGTAGATAAGACATAAAATATGGAAAACCATAATACATCGCCTTTAAGATGTTGACTATGCTCAGGTTAGTTATTAGCATACTCGTCAACCCTCCCGTATTTTACTATTCTTTTCCGCTGTCCTCCCATTTAAATACATAAATCTACCATATTTTTAACCTTTCTACAAAAAACTTTGGTTGTGATGGTTATGATCATTGAAAGCTTAATACTTAGCATTAATTAATTAGAAACCAATGTCGACTGTTTCAATGAATAAAAACAACCCAAAAAACTGAAACTGCTGTAACTAGAATAAATATTAGGCCTATACTTGTGGTAACTGAATGTGACATTTAGTTACATTATATAAGTAGCATATTAACATTACATTAACAGTAGACTGTGAACTTTACATCATCGACATAGTAAGTGGTATGACAACTTCACTCTTTTATTGTAAGTGAGAATATTATACTAATTCACTAATTTGTCCTGATTGTGGATAGTGATAGTAGAACATTTTTTCACTGCGCTGAAGATGGGGAAGAGGAAGTGGCAGAGGCTGCACGGCTGTATGGAACGTTTTGGGTTGAAGAAGCAAGTGAGGGCCTGGAAGAACAAGCGAGGGAAGCCCTCTTGGAGATTCAAGTTTGTATTCTACACCACAGAAGACGAGGACGTTTTGTGAAGAAATTTCAAATGGCAAATGGTATTAAGTATTATTAATGGCTTAGAGGTAGAGCAGGTCGCCCACTAATCGATTCGATCCTAAGCTCCTGCAATGTGCATGTCAAAGTGTCTTGCTAAGTGCAAGGACTTTTCTGTGATTCCTAAACTGGATGTCCACTTAGTTGAAGCATCTTGTAGCAACAGTCCACAGTCCATGGAATAACTTTATTTGAATATGCGTAACTAGGTTAACAGGTGGTACAGGTTTTTTATTGTTGCTCAACTGTCTTGCACATGAAGGCCTACAACATGTATATTGTGACTGAAATAATACTGATTTTTTTGGGCATATGCCATAGCCCTACATGGGACTGATAACACTGATGATAGCTCTGTTCCAAGTTCATCTGCCACTAAATGCCAATAAACCAGCGTCCTGGCAGTGCTACACCTGAATGGATTGCAGCCATTGTTAATGTTATCAGTTCCACCTGTTTGACAAGTTAAATGCGTGCTGTTAGAACAACAGAGCAATGACAAGACAAAAAGACTGGATGGTTAATCATTTACAGGAAAGTGAATGATTCTTTCTCACTATTCAATGTTCCTTCACAGCAGCAGGAATATCAAATAAACAAATACTCACATACAGTTATTCACACTTTTCACTTTTTTCAATTTTAATAGCATTATCAATAAGGTGGCTCACTTTTAAACAACCTCACATTCAAAAAAAGAACAGTTTACCCATGGTCATTTTTTGTGTGTTTTTACTGATGCTGGCACATGAGTAACATCATGTTCACTTGTTAAGGGTGTCAATGAAGACCACTGCAGCTGTAAAGAAAGCATTTCAGTGGTTAATGTCTACAAGAGAAGACAAGGGCCAATCACCACGCAGCCATGGTTACTCATCAAGCTTATATGTTGGACAGGGTTAATAAGTCACGCGACATGGGGGGAAACTAAACAAAAGGCAAGTTAAGACACAGAATGATTTTCAGATGATCAGAGTTATTATCTTTGTGCTTATATCACAAACTTAGATAATGAGCAGGTACATCTTCCAAACTGTCCCAGTGATAGTCTCTGCTTGCATTTACATTCCCTCTCCTGCAGTAATATGTGCTGCAGCTTGCTTACTATTTAAACTCAATTAAATGGGTTCAAGGGACATTTTGGTTCCTTACAAATTGGGTCTTATTTTCATCCTATATGCCGGTGTTTCTATCAGTAATAACAGCGTACTCACTAAAGTCATTGCAGAGATCTGACAGGTTATAAATCAACCAACACCAGATTATCTAAACCATTATCTAAATTAGGTGGTTTAGATAATCTAAAAAATATACATATGGCGAAAGCAGCCCTTTGTTTTTCTTTAACCCAGGGATGTTTTGCTGTAAGAACTTTCTGAAAGGGGATGGAGCTGGACCAGTGCATAATCATTATGTCTCAGAGAAAGACAAGCCAAGATAGAATACTACAGAGTAATCACATATTTCTTCCGAGTCATATCTTTATAGTTGCACAACAGAAACATGATATTTCTAGTCAGCATGATTGCGTAACAACTGGTCAATGGCCACAGGCAAGTGTTTGTCCCTGTGCCATTGCCCCTGGATATGCTTATTTTCTGGTTACACCATTTCAAAAGCATTTCAATGGGATGAGGCCCCTTAACACCAGCACCTTAAACCCTGTCCTTCAGCAGGACAATAAATACCTACATTTAAGATCTACAAACTACTACTATGCTTCTTTGCACAGAAACATAACCTCTTCATTGTTTAGAAGATATGCAAACACAGGAGCTTGACTAAATGATGAATTTGCTTTGCAAAAATAAGTAAAGGGTTCAACACTGCAGAGCAAACTCTCAGAGTAGGATCAGTGTTTCCCTCGACAGTGTAACTGTGTGTGTGTGTGTGTGTGTGTGTGTGTGTGTGTGTGTGTGTGTGTGTGTGTGTGAGTGTGTGTGTGTGTGGTGGTCGGGGGGGGTTCTGTTTCTAGTGCAACAGGAGAGACTCTGAAAATGTGCAGTTATCCCTATATTTAACGTTATCACGTCTTCCCCCTCTCTGATGGCCTGCTTTTCACCCTACCTTCAAGTGTGCTTGTACAGAACAACTATGAACACTTTTGATTTCTGATTAGGTCAGACAACATGTCGTACTAATGACTTCTTTTTTGGAGCATAACCCGACCCTTAAATGCGGTTTCCACATATGTGTCCAAAAACTGTTTTATTCTCTTTTGAAAGATGTGCACAATAGAATCCTTATTGTGATATTTCTGTACACAAAAGGGTGAGGCAAATTCAAATGTATTCAAAGCATATTTGTTTGAGCTGAGACTCGGCCACCAGTCAGGAGAGGTAAAGGCAACTACCTTGTCTCTCTTCAGCTGTACCCAGGCTCCATCCTCAGCAAAATATAGATTTCTGGCGTCAGGATAGCAGAAAGGGGTAAACCCAGACTGGGGTAACCCAAAAACATCTCTTCGGATAATGTAGGATGATGTAACTGACTCTACATCCTTGTGTTTCTACAGCCTATGATTCAGGGCAAATTACATAAATTAAGTGTGACTGGACCCTCAGAAGGATGACAGAGCCTAGATGAATATGATGGGTGTTTAAAGTAAGGATGGAATACGGATCTTCTGAGATTATTCTACTTGCCTGCAGACATGAGATGGGAACATAAATGGCATCAATCAAACGTATAAGTGGGCGTAATTACAAGCGTGCTCGGTCCACTGCCAACGGGGCCTATTTCTCTCTCTTAATCTGTAACAATAAAATCAATCCGAGATTTCTTTTTGATGCTAATTTTCAGCCGTCTGTTAGCTGTCTATAATCTTATTTTATTTTGCAGGAAAATAGATAAGATTCATACAAAATTACTTCCTCATCTCCTGCTACCTCTGTAAAACCAAGTCATACAATATTCTTATTCTGAGCCAGTTAGTCTCCTTACCAGTAGGCCTACAGCCTAAGTGGGGCTTACAGAGTTCACCTCTTGGTCAAAAAACGCTGTCACAGAATTCATTTCCAGTGCAACACTTTCAAAAACTGTGTGATCTCTCAGTTCAACCGTCAAGAGTCTTGCAGTGATATTTGATTCTACCCTCTCTTTAGATCAGCACATTAACAAAATCACCAGGACCTCGCTAAAATTACATCATTTCTGTCCTTGGTTGATGCAGAGATTCTAATTCACGCCTTAAGGCTTGTGGCTAGTGTGAACTAGGCTTTAGTTTCATCCAGACTTGATTATTTAACATTTTGTTGTCAGGCCAATACCAAAAGGCTTCATATGGTTCAGAGTGCAGCAGGAATCTTAACCAAAATTACAACATTTGATCACATCATACCAATTCTAGCTTCCCTTCACTAGCTCCCTGTCAGATCAAACTTTAGGTGCTTGATGACTTTCAAAATTGTAAATGGGCTCGCTTGTAAAATGTTTGGTATAAACCTTTTTCTGAGGGGAAAACAAAGTGAAACATCAGGTGAAAGAGTAAAAGCAGCTCAAGTTGAATTGGTGGACAGCAACCCCAGGTGGGTGTGTATTTTTCTGTAGTGCTTATACCTGCTCAGTAAACACCCCCGGGGGCCGAAGGTCAACCTGAGAGCATAGTCTCTTAGAAACAACTGCATGGTGAATCATCATTGCATCATCATCAAACCATTTGAGGGCAGCTCTGCTTCTGCCTTCCAGAACAATCAGACTGGAGACAGAAAAAAAAACATTTAAATTACTTGACTGTTTGCCCACATTAAATCCTAATGTTGGTAACAGTATGAATACTTGAGATCATCTTTGGTCACAACTTGTATACCATAGGAGATCAAGCTTGCCGAGTCTGTTCCTGGTTTCATCTCACTTCTTAAAAAACTCATTAAACATATTTCAATGTGTGATGCGTATTTTATTTCTCCATTATTTGTATATTGACTTGTTGATGTTAAATTTATTGAATTCAACCCACAATGTGATGCGTAATTGATTTTTCTTAAATTATACATAAAAACAAGTTATTGTACAACTTGTTTTTATGTTTAATTTGTTGCCCAACAGTGTGTGATTCAGATTTTTGTTTTACATTGATTGCTGGAAAGCACTTATGTTGAAAAGTATCTAGTTAGCTCAGTTAGCCATGCTGCTAGCAGTCCTATTAGCTTTGCTGACTCTGCCCAGACTGGGAGCTCAAGCACCAGGGGAGTTTTGATGTGGACCGCTGGAAGGAGGTTTTCAGGCCAGGCTCTTAGCTACCTGAATGTTTGCTACCTGGAAATTACTTACTGTCCGTTTGCGTACTGTTAGCTAATATAAGCTAACAGTAGTTAGCTAACAGTAGTTAGCTTATATTAGCTAACAGTAGGATTATCAACATAAATGTTGAACAAGGTTAACAAGGTAATTTATATATCATTATACAACACAAGGTGTATAACTAAAAGAAAGTTTGTAGTCCCTATATGCTACACGCAAAGAACTTAATGTGTATTAATATATACGGTACACCCAGAACATTCTGCAGTGCATTTTTAAAAACCTGCTTCTGTCTTCCTTTTCTAATGACTGTACTTCTGTCAACACGTGTTTCAGCAATAAAGCCGGAAAAAAACAGATGAGAAATAACACTGTAGCGAAATGTGAATGAGAGACCGGCTGCTGCAGTTCAGCCGTTGTAGTCTTTGATTTGGATCATCTCCAGCTCTGCTCAGCTCTCAGTGATGTTTAAAGATAATTTAGGTCTATATGTATATTTGATATGGTGTCCTAATTTGCTGTCATGAGATATTGCATGTCAGGCCTAGTCCACACGCACACAAGATTTCTTCGTTCTTAAAAAAGATTCCGGGTCCACACATACACTGTTTTTAAAAAATCTCTTTCCGCATGAAAACGCAAATACACGCTATCAAGCGCTGGCAATTAATGACAAACCAACAGGTGGTGATATAACCCTAACCATAAAGCCATGTTGGCCAAACAGAAGCCTGAAAAAAAGTTAGTTAGTCCTAGAGCAGTACCCTTCTGAGACATCCCAAGAGTTTCCTCATTGCAAGGAGGATATAACCAGGGCCATTATCACCACAAAGGTGAAGGCGATACAGCAGGAAATATAGGTATGGGGTAGGTTCTGCTTGGAAAGTGGTTCGGCTTGGAAAGTTCTACTCTACTTTGAACTATGTGAGCAGATATGGGGTGGTTAACCAGCAACAACTACCATTCCATCTAGTATAGAAATGACAGATGTTGATACAGCTTTTCATCATTGCAATTCAGAATTTGCATCTTCATCTACACTTGATCTCTCGCTTCCGGAAATGTCTCATGTGTCTGATAAACTTCAATAGTCTGATGGCAGTAATTTTGCCCCCTCAGTGGTGAAGAAGAGAAGAGATCTACTTCATTTCTGTAGTGCCTAATCATTGGTTATTACAAGAATTGCGCATGTTTATGAAGGTAGACTGCAGGCTACTCTATATGCCTACCGGTACTGTGCCTGTTGCAGTGGTGGAAGAAGTACTCAGATCTTTTACTTAAGTAAAAATAGCAATACTACAATGGAAAAATACACTGTTACAAGTAACAGTCCAGCATTCAAAATCTTAGTAAGATGAATAAGTAAAAGTACAAAAGCATTAGCATCAAAATATACTAAGGAAAAAAGTTAAAATGCACAATGGCCTATTTCAGAATAATATATATTTTGTTACTGGATTATAAGTATTGATGCATTATGTGTTCATCACTTTTATGTTGCACCTGGTAAAGGTGGGGCTCATCTTAATTACTTTATAGCTTGAGCTATAATAATATATCATAATTAATTTTAGATGTTTTATATTAATAATCTGAATCTGCAAAGTAACTAGAGAGTTATCAAATAAATATAGTGGAGTAAAAAGTATTTGCCTCCAAAATATAGTGGAGTATAAAGTAGTAGTAGAAAATGGAAATAGTCAAAATGCAAGTACCTCAAAACTGTACTTAACTTATTTACTTACTGAAAATTTCAGTAAATTATCTACTAGTCTTGAGAGTCTAGTAGCTCAATTGCAGATGGATTTTCACTGCTGAGACACGTTATATAACACCTGCCACATTTTCACCCAACACTACAGTGACTGTATCACTACACACACCTGGCTCCACCTCACTTGTGTAAAGATTAACATGAGTATATATATATACTGGTCCTCCTAAACCAGGAACGGAGACACGGATGAGGTGCCACGTTTAAGAGCCTGGTATTTCTATTCTGGTTGGCAAGTGGGGCGTCATACAGGGTGATCTCCAGAGATTTTTCAATGCCTCATTTCACTGTCCACCGCATCGTCCACAGAGTCACTGAGGAGGTGGTGGCCATTCCCCACAAAGTCATCCACCTTTGGAGGACCCAGGATGAGTTAGAATCTATATTTCGTGGGTTTGCTGGGCCAAGAGCGGGCTTTGGGGATGATGAAGACCAGGTTCCGGGACATCTTCCTGCAAGCGCTGGAGGTACACCACACCTTTGTGCCTCATGTGAGTATTTTTTTTTTTAGAATACTGAAGAAGAGTAATTTAACTGACAGCTTCATAAAAGAGGATAAATGTTTTTTCAGATACAGACCATTATAGGTCATAACAGCATGAGCCATCCTCTACAACATCTGCCTTGTGGCAGAGATGCTCACAAGTCTCTGAGCAAGAATCCAAGTCAAGTCTCAAGTCTCTCGTGGTTATTACGAATGTTGTATCACCTGCTGTGTTCAGTCCAGGTTGCTAATAAAGCTGCACAGGTATAAGGAATTCTGTAACTGTAACCTGTTTGCACAACCATGTCATGTGCAATGCAATTATTGACAGCTTATTAAATACTGTAAGTCAAAACACTCCCCAGACTCTTAAACCCAGTGTAACGTTAACTAAATAAAACTGTAAAGTTACATGGTCAACAATAAAGCTGTAACTTCTTTCTAGCCAACGGTAATAATTAAGGTGATGGCAGCCAGCGGCCACTGTGTGCGCGACTTAAGTCGCACTCGAGTCCGAGTCTCTAACTCGAATCCCCATCTCTGCCTTGTGGCTGGTGACTTTGTGGCTCCAGAGGATGAGCTTGAGGAGGATGTGGCAGATGAGGGGGAATATGGTTTGGAGTCAGTGGTGTGCCCTGGCGTGACCAGCTGTCTGCAGAGGTGTTTGCCCTAGAGGAGGTGCCAAAGAACTGTAAATCTATGATTCCTATTTCTTTTTATAATATTTTGTCAAAATAAGGTTGTGAGTTAGTATTTTGTATTGTGAATTATTCATGCCTCTTTCTAAAACCTCTTGGCTCGATTGACTGAGCCCTGCAAAGCCACTGAAGGACGATGCGGTGGACAGTGGAGAGATGCATCCACAAACACACCCCAGATGATGTCCTGCTGACACCAGGGTCCTCCAGGTCCAGCAGCATCACCAATAAATGTTGTAAATATGTTGCTAATAGTTATAAAGACCACAGTAAATAAAATAATTTAACAAACATTTAATTTTAATTGATTAATAAATTTTATATATTATTATTAATGAATTATTTGTTATTTATCAACAAGTGTCTCAAGAGAACAGCCAGTCCAACCTCTCTCTGCTCTCCTTCTTCTTCTTCTTTGAACAGCTCTCTCTCTCTGCTGGCTTTCCTCCTCCTCCTCCTCCTCCTCCTCCTCCTCCTCCTTCTCGTCAAACCAGGGCCAAGTTGCAACAGTGGGCTTCCCACTCACACCCTTTCCTGCCCCTGGACACTTGCAATCCTAAGGCACAGGAAAACAATATGGTAGATAACAGCAGCAGCAAAACAAATTTCAGCAACTGTGTTTATTAACGTGCATGACTAAAAGCAAACGATACACAAAAATTCTAAACATTATACACAGAAGATATCATTTCAGTTTCAAAATTCATGTGCATCCTTAGTATTTTGTTTTTTATTGTCCCACTTCTTTTCTACTTGGAGGGAAATATGGAATATGAAGTATAAATGATGTATAATATCACAACAATCTCAGTAAGAGGGCCAGACTCTGAACCTCTTACATTTATAAGTGAAGGCGTTAAAGGCTTTACTTTTAAAGGTTGTATCTCGCTAATGTTAGCTGGCCAGCTAACAACGTGTGTTAGCATCACTCAACTTACGTTAACTTATTCAGCAATACTATTATTTAAACAACAATTTGTGCTTTTAGGCCTCTTGGTTTTTAAACATTTGTAAAGTTAGCTTTGGAGTGAGTTGAAATCCAATACTTACTTTTATTTTCTTACTTACTTATATTTATTTATGCTGGGAAAATCAACCGGCACTCAATGAATCTTGGGATCCCTTGGGTTGCAAAGGCTCCAGCAGTTAGATCCTCCAAACTGTGGAAAAGAAGGCTGCTTTTCTTGGCCGCATTAGAAGGAGCCTTCGAAATGGGATAGCCTAGTTGCACCGTCTGACGTATTCGGTCTTCAAATGCTGCTTTCAAAGGATGCGGCCCCTGAATTGAGACACAGCTATAGTCTGTGTAAACTGTGTTTCTGCATTCTACTAGTTTCTATTCTGCATATATCTGTTATTTATACTCACATGCTTGTTGGTAGTGATTGTTACTGTGACTGTCTGAGCTTATATTTGTTAATCATTATTTGATAGCTCATTACATTCTAGCTCAGTGGTTCTCAACCTTTTTTGGGCTAGTGCCCCCCTATCCATTATCCAGGTCCCTTACCACCCCCCATCAAATAAGATGCAGGCTAACTTCCCTTAATATTGTTGATTATTATTATTAAAATCATCAAAGAAGCACATCATTAAATGACAAACAACAGATTTATTCCTTTCCCAGGGAACAAAAAAGCAATGTGAATAGAAATTATATTTGAAGTAATGAGTGAATGTTCCCCCAGAGGAGATTTATGTAGTCATTTTGTTGTTGAAATACAAGAACAATGGTTTAGTTTCAATACTGGGGGTCCTCTCTCATAAAATTGTGAGCATTAAAAACCTAATTTCCTGCATTCTGGTGAAAATTACTGCATTTTCTGCACCAGTTTATGGTGGAAATGTTTTTTAATTATAGAAAGGTAAACACAAAATTCAGGTGGCAGGTGACAATTCAAAATATAATAGAAACTAATGCAGTAAGGCTCTCAGGTATTCTTTATTGCTTTAAACTATGTTTCTCCTGTAGATCAACTTTTTTCATGTAATATCATCCCTGCTGTATCAGCACACATGATTTAGCCACCCCTCCTCTTTAGTATCTTTGTTTGGGGAAGTAACCTCAAACCACTTGATTACTCTCACAACATTCGATGGTGTCTCTTGTAAATGTGTAACCACTGCAATAACAAGGCGTTCACGGTGTATCCCTCAGAGAAATACACGATATTAAGAGAAAAACATTTTTCCACTGGTAATACTAAGAAAGAGAGCGTTTACACAGTAAACACCGTGTGGGTGAAATTTTACAGAGGATACTCTGATTTCCCGTTCCTGTGAAGTACTAACTATGGACCTGGACACTGCATCCTTTCTTTATACACTCTCACCTGAGCACAAAGTAGTATTCTGATCCGACACCCTGAAGTGAATACTGCCACACCTATTCATCCACTACATAGACATTCTCTCACACACTTGTATTGACAGGGGGGCTTGTATGTCAAGAGAAGTTCTGTTCAAGTAATATATTGAATTTGTGGATTGCTACTTTATTTCCACATGGGTCCCATCCACAGTACCAATGCATTGAGAGATGCCATGGGCTCAGTGAAACCCTGGGACAAGATCCTCTACATTGAACTCAGTGACAGGTAGCTGTATATACACAGGGCCCAAGTGGACTGTAACTGTGCATTCAGAGCAAGCGAATTTAATCCACGCAACGCTTTGCTCACGGGGGTTTTATGGACAACTGCTGAGTCTTCATACACAACGTGATAACGCGAATAAACACAACTCGCCATTACTACAGCTGTATGAACCCAAAGTAAATTAAATAGCAATAAACTGATGCTGAAATAACTACAACATGATGCCGATTTGTTAAACATATGAATTCATGCTTTGTCAGGTCTGTCAGCAACACAACAACTTCTAAAATGTTTGTTTTCTGAATGGAGTTTGGATCGATCAGGGCTATGCTATGCTAACTTGGTCACAGTAAAGTACAACGATAGCTGGAATAAAGTTTCTGAACTCACCAGGTAGTTCAACCTCCTCGCTTTCTTTTCTCCCAGCAATGTCCAGTTTTGTCCGGTTTTTATATAAATATGAACGCGACGCTAACAACACTGGAATAGGATGTGCACGGAAGCTAGCTCCTGAGAAGCTCCAGTTTAGATAAATCAACGTTGTAATCCTAAAAACTAAAGTAAAAAGCTAATTTAATAAAAGCAGTTTACACCGAGCTCCTCCCTCGAGCAAACAGCGTAGTTGTTAGAGCAGAATCCGACCGACTACGGGTGTTTATTTGTCCAAAGGTTGCAGCGCTGCTTCCTGCTCCTCTTCTCCAAGTTTAGCAGCTCTCAGCCTGCCAGCAGATTTTCAATCGCCGGCTCTGCCTGGTCCTCTCCACATAACGCTCTGAAGCCGTCGGTAACGTACAGACAATCTCAATGTTGATAGGCTATCATGTCATGCGATTTTCTCGCTTGAGTTGAAAATATTCAACTTCGCCTTTGCCCTGCCGGCACCGCCCCCTTTGCGTCGCCCAACAGGAAATCATCTTTGCATTGACTTTGTATGTAAACTCACCACCCCGAACGCTCGCTTCACTTTTGGTCTGAAAGCCCCATAATGACTTCACATACTTGCCTTACTATTTTCAAAACCAGCTGTCTTGACAATCCAAAGGCGTTTGCCGTCTTCCGTAATCTCCCTTCATCTGCTATATGGTGACAGGAAATGTCATTACAGTTGTCTGCCTTTCAATGTGCAGGCAAAGCAGCTCACTCAAAGACAGCGATGTCCTTGACAAACGGAAATTCTCTCTCCATTTTTCCAGCCACAACCACTTCGTTCTCAAAGTTATCCCATCAACTACACAATATTCAACTGCCTTTGTCAGCTAACAATTGTGTGCTAAGCTAGCTGACATTAGTTAGCGTCTTACCTTGGAGCAAATAAATAGTTTTTGTTGATCACTGATGCATTCGGCTGTGAGCTAGGTCTTCCATGCTGTTTAATCTGTAAACAACTTACAGTATCTGCTGTTGTGTTTTAGGCTTTGGAATACACCCGCAAGGTTATTAAGTTTTTATTTCGTTTGACTTTTTGTCTTAATATCAGTTTAGTTTTAATTATTTTTTAACGTGGGTTTGCTAGTTTAGTTTTTATTAGTTTTAGCTTTAGTTTTAGTCTTTGTCGTTGCACGATGCAAAGCTCAGTTCAGTTTAGTTCAGTCCAGTTTAGTTTTTTCACAAAACATAAAAAATACAAGTACAGTATCAGAAATATTTGTGAAAAGGGACACCCTTTTTAAGCTATTTGAAGCTTGTACATTGGGGCACAAAAACTAAGCAAATATATATATTTGAAGTACTGACACATTGTCTAAATACATACTACAAATAAATTAAGCACATGCAATCTACAGTATAATTTCTAACCTACATACAGAAAACCCTAAGAGCTAAACTACCCCAATCGTACTACCCAGTGGCCCCAAGAAATTCATTACATAATTCTCTAGCTCTATAATTCTTGGTTAAATAGGTGAAATACAATAAATGGAGGTGAAATACAACTGATGGACAACCATAGCACCCTGAAGGCAAGTATGACCGGAAAGCAGTTATATTAAAATCTAAACCTTTATTAATAAATAGAAATAGGTATTAAAGCAATGTGAAGCGCAAAGAGACAGGTTGGCTGAGATATCAATGAGTCCATAAAACACACACTAGCTGACATGCAGTAAATATAATGACCAGCAGACACGTTAACCCAGAGCAAGTCAGTGGGCAAGGGTCAAGTTAATTCCCCACGCAGGATGAGCACTAAGCCAGACCATCAAAACAGAGCACAACAAAACAAGGAAAAGAAAAGCACCAAGACAGAGACTCTACCTGCAAACTAAACAAAACACTCTGTACAGGTTTTCATATTATTCTGTACACGTATGTATAAAAGATGATAGAAAACATGTTCAAATCCCACAAACTATGCAGCCGATCCCTACCTGGCTCTCCCCGACTAAGGCCCCATCCACACTACTGAGTTTTCGAATTAAAACGGAGACCTTTTGCAACGTTTGCGCCTCCCGTCCAGACTACAACGGTGAAAACGAAGACCTAAAACGGAGAAGTTTAGAAACGCTGCTGACCCCGTTTCGCGTTTCAAAACTCCGAAGGGCGTTTTAGTGAAGACGGGTCAAAACGGAGGGCTTTAGAAAGGATGACGCAGCCGCTGACGCTCGGCTCTCTGATTGGGTCTTGCAAAGCAGAAACACGATATATTTTTATTTATCTAGTTTTTGTTATTTCGTTCATCTTCGTTAACAATTATAACCTTGCTTACAGGTTCCATATGCACTTTCCCGGCACTTTCCCTTGTTCTGCAAGCATAACTGGCCTCTCATATCTACCAACAGTTGCTAACGTAGGTTGCTAACTGGTCTAGGGAGGGCTTAGCAAGGTTCAATTGGCATCAGTCTCCCTTTGTCAACACAATGCCCTCAATTAAGTCATAAAAGATTCTAGTCAGGAATGTGACAGTGAGCATACACCATCCATCACTGCAAGTAAGAGGCAACACCATAACTTATAAGTCACTGCATCAGCGTTATGTAACTAAACAAGGTGTT
This sequence comes from Micropterus salmoides, assembly GCF_014851395.1. Lineage (NCBI taxonomy): Eukaryota > Metazoa > Chordata > Actinopteri > Centrarchiformes > Centrarchidae > Micropterus > Micropterus salmoides. The sequence goes on from NW_024041039.1 coordinate 31,581,690, forward strand.
GTCAACACACGCAAGATCTGTCTGGCACAACACGGCTTCCAGCTCCTCATACTGCACACCAGGTTGCTGGGCAAGACAGGGTTCATCTGCTTGTTCATCATGTGGCCTGTCATCCCACACATCACACCTACACAGAGAGTTTATATCTCGCTCTTCAGGTTCAGTTCATTGCTTGCTGCGAGAGAAGGGATGTTATACAATCTGAATATGAATATATATTCAAATCAGGGCTTTCACGCCTCCCTAAAAGCCCAAACTCAGTCACTCTCAGCCGGGCTGTGATACTTTTTGCTTATGTTCTTAAAAAAGAAGGGGAAAAGAATATCGGCAGATATATCAGCATATTGGATTTTAAAATTGGTCTTAAAAATCTCATATCCCACGTGCAATAAAAACTTTACTTAAATACTTTATCAATACATCTGTTTAACAAGTGTAAACATGTAAACCTGTAGAAAGCGATATTTTAATCTACTCTGTCCACAGTCTCTCATCATCTATGTTTTATACAAGTTTATGATTTTTTATATATTATTTTATATTCACTGCCAGTTAGGGCTGTGTGATATGGCAAAAAAATTCATATCCCGATTTAGATAATTTCATATCTCAATAATGATACATATCCTGATATAGAACAATTTTTGTAAATTAAATGAAATATGGCATTTCCAACAGTAACTGGGGATAGTTCTCTGCATTATAGGTGAGGTAAGCGATTCTGGAGAAATCCAACACCATGACAAATACCATGATAGAGTGAACAACGATGTGATGTAACTAATGTTAGGTCGGTTGTGGATTAGAAAACTGACGCTACTTGCTGTTACAAAGCTAACATGAGAGGGGGAGACGGACCCAGAGCAGCACAGCAGCTCTCCTGCTGCTGCAGCTAACATCACAACAGCAGCACGTCTCGTCAAACTGACACAGAATCCAGGACCTGATGCTTCCCCAAGGTCGTGAGAAAGAGAAAGGCATTCAGTCCCACTCCATCCACTATAGGATTGGGCAGATAGACGATGCCATCGTCCATTGACGATGGCTGACAGACATCATAATATTAAGCCGGCACTGTGACTGTACACACACACACCCCTCCCACCGCAAAGGAAAAAAAACTTATATTTTCACATATTACTGCCAGGTTTTAATCTTCATGAACAATATTATTATTATTATTTAATATAGCAGCTTTGCACCTGCCTCGGACTCCCCACACTCACACACACCATCAGTAGTACGTTAAACTCACCCAGACACAGAACTCGTCTTTCTTCTGGAATTTTCCACCCTTGATCAGTTATCACGGCGGCAGGTGAGCCGCATGCCGGCTTGTTAATGAAGTAGCCTATCAATCGAAACCAACATCTGCACTGACTATGGGTTAAAGACATTAATGACTGTGTGATGTGTTATTTTGAGGGGACAGCAAATTTACACTGTTGTACTGTTGTACAAGTGTACACTCACTACTTTACATTGTAGCAAAGTGTCATTTCTTCAGAATCAAATATTTACAAAAATATGAGGGCTGTACTCACTTTTGTGAGATATTATAGTACCCAGAGAGAGTACCCAATAGCTGGTCGTCGGAGCAACGGCACACACAACTGCTACAACGTACTGTTCAACGCGACACATACTTGTGACCCACACACACCACGTGCTTTTGCAGAGCTCCTCAACTTCAAAAACAGTCAAGCACATTTTTGATCCGCCATCACGTCTAGTAAAATTGTCAAGATTTCACACCTCAAAACTTCTCAGAAGTGGATTTAGTGATGAAATCACTGAAAATTGTAAAATATAAAACTTTCTGTTGCTGTCCTGTCTGGTGCACGCAATGATGATTAAGTGAATAGCAATGATTCTCTTTACCAATCAGTAGTCTGCTGTGTTTTCACGTCACATTTTAGCATCACCTCAGCTCGAGCTCAGCGCAAGGCGAGTTGAGCTGGTACCATTTTGTGGAAAAGGGGCTTTACAAAATTTTAAAAACATCAGGCAGATAACGTGATAAGCCGCGTTTCCACCACAGGAACTTTAACCTGGAGCTAGGACCCTACGGAGGAACTCGCAGCGTTTCCACCGCAGGGACCAGGGTCTAAATTATCCCTGCTCGGGGGGTAGTAATTTCGTAAAGTGACGAAACTTTGGGAGGTGGGCTTGCCTTGCAGTGCATTTTTGAATGGTCGAGTAGAGGTTACTAGTGTTGTTAAAAATATAGATGTTTTGAAATATATCGAATAAATATTATTATATTTAATATTAATTTTCCACAGTATCGATCCTGAAAATGTGCTTCTCTTCTCCCGACAGCGACCTGATACACACACCGCTGCAGTGCCCACACAGCCCCGCCTCCTGCCACTCACAGCGCTTTCTTCTCTTCTCATTCGCTCCGTTTCAATCGCGTTTTCTTTTGCCAGGCAGTTTTGACAAGTCCCGCCCTACTGTGCTGTGATTGGCTAATACTTGTAACTTGTGATTGCATGCTGGCAAAGGATACATGCCAGCCCATAAGAAAGTGAAGGTACAGAGCGGTGCTAACAAAAGAGCAAAGCACCTGCAGGACTGACACGCCGTCCTCTAGAAAGAACCCGGAGAGGTTGGAGACGTCTCCCCTTTTAACATCACTAAAGTATTAAACAAGATGGCCCAGTTAACTGTTGTTCATAAGATCACTGTCCTGTTGTCTGACTAAGGTCAGAAGTAAATTAACTGATGCTGTTCTGCTTGACACACAGTAATATTAACTTACTAAGATAAGTTGATAAAATCATTCAGTAATTTAATCAATGTTGTGTCAGTTTTCCCCCTGTGGTATCAAAAATGATATCGATAATCGATATTTTTGAAGGTATTGTATCGAAGTTAGAAATTCCAGTATCAGGACAACACTAGAGGCTACTCACTTTAAATCGAGCATTTCAGGTGTTCGGAATGTGTTTGCTTCTACTGCGAGTCTCTTTTCCACCAGTGACCTAATGACATTTACAAACCAATAAATCACACTCAACACCCAGTTAGCACACACAAGTCTAGCCGTTGTCAGCCTGAGAATGTACGTCGGCATTATATTTATAGCTTGGAAATAGCAGCTGGGTCCAGAGTTATTGTTTTCATCTGTCAGGAGGTTTCTACAAGTAGGTCTCCTCTCCACTTCAAACGGACCAGCTGATTACAACAGGTAATGAAGCGCGTTAAAAATCCCATTCCTCCATCGCTGAGGCGACACAGACGTGAGTGCTGCGTGCTGATCTGCAGCTCTTGTTGGCTGGAAATATTTTAATGTCAGTCTGTGCTGAGGGTGTCCTACTTTTCCAGACCTGCCATACTGTTATGTTTTTATGTGTGTGCTTTGTTTATTTCTCTGTGTTGGAGTTCTTTTAAGAACTTGATGGCTTTATCCAGTTCGTTATGAACTTGAATCGTGTTCCTCTTCATTATACTCACACACAAAAAAGATATTTAGGTGGTCAAGCATCCTGTTTTTCATTATATTCCAATCAAATCTGATGTTGATTAGTTACTAAATAATGATGCCTGTCCGTCACTTTGGATGGCGTATGTGTGAGAAATAACACGCGTCAGCTGGTTAATTTGCCTGTTATTCGCAGCTCTTTAGACTGTGGTGGAAACGCAAACATTAATGGGCTGAAGGAACCTTTCAGTTCCTTAAAAAGTAGATCCTAGGACTTAAAGTGCCGGGTACTTTTGGTGGAAACACGGCTATATATAAGGTAAAAGATCCCAAAACTAATGGCACCCACCACTGAATGGAAATAAAAGACGTTGTTTTAAGGAAGTTATAAAAAATAATATTCACAACCTGAAGTCGACAATGACGAGAAAGTGAAGACACTACTCAAATCATTAAATCTGCCAACTGTTACTGAAGATCAAAATAAAAGAACTAACCTCACACTACAACTTAGCATCTGCCCACAGCGCTCTATTTACAGCCCTCTTATAACACCTCTAACTCCTAACCTCTAACATGCACTTCCTGTGCTCTTCTTCTTCTATCCCCTACAATGATCTTATATTGATTGCACTTTTTGTTTTGATTGCACTTTTTGTTAACTCTTATTTCCTTCCCTAGGTATTTACCCCATTGATGTGATATGTACTGTGAGCTCTTACTAGTATGTATTGTCAGTTGTAGATCTGTAGTTGATGCTCTGTTGATGCTTGTATGTTGTTCCTCAAATGTAAGTCACTTTGGATAAAAGCGAAATGAGTAAATGTAAATGTATTTGAAAGGAACCTGGGGGCTTGTAAAATGCTATTTCATTTTCCTTTCATTTATTTGTTTATTTGACAGGGACAGTGCTCATTAATTAACTGTAATAAAATAAAATAAAATAATAAAATAACTGTAAATGAGTCAGAGTTAGCTCAACAGGCCAATTTTCATCTGTTGTCCCTGGCCAGTTATTATGAGGGCAACCTTAAATAAAGATTTGCAGCACACCTCAGGCTTTAGAGAGCATAGTCTCAAATTCTGTTGTTTCTCAGTAAATATCACCCTGAGGGTTTGTGCGGTGAAAGCTTATTTGCTGTGAATCAAGTGGACATCTGAAACACTTTATTAAAGCTTTGCCGCAGGAACAACTGGAAGAGGAAATTCAAAAAGAATGAGGGGATGAACTAAAAAGATGGGACTTTTGTTGTCATCAACTCCCTCCACCCTCTAGAAAACATACAGCTGTAGTGAGAAGGCCAGGTCTCCTTTGTTCCTTCATAAGGGGGGGGGGGGGGGGGGGGTTATCACACACAGAGGAGACGGTCTGACTCAAGGGCCTCCAACCCCAAATCCAAAGTAGTTGGGTAGGTAGTAGAGTATTTAACAGGGTCTGTCAGATGAAAGGCTTTGTTTTCTCCTGAGTGCTGTTGCAAAGTAAACATCCAAAACAAACTAGACCTCTGTGGATTTAAAATGACCGGCTTTACAGTCCACCATCTCATCCCCCACCTCCTCCCCCTCTCATCCTAGAGAGGGATGTCAACAGACTGTTCAGGAGGCAGAAACCTCGCAAAGCAGCTGGACCGTCTCCACATCCACCCTGAAGCACTGTGCTGATCAGCTGTCTCTGGTGTTCACAGACATTTTTAACACCTCACTGGAGTCATGCCATGTGCCAGCCTGCTTCAAAGCCTCCACCATCATCCCTGTCCCCAAGAAACCAAGGACCACTGGACGAAGCAACTACAGACCCATCGCCCTGACCTCTGTGGTAATGAAGTCCTTTGAGCGCCTTGTGTTGTCCTAGCTAAAATCCATCACAGACCCACTCCTGGACCCCCTGCAGTTTGCCTACAGAGCGAACAGGTTTGTAGATGATGCAGTAAACATGGCCCTTCACTACATCCTCCAGCACCTGGACTCATTCTGGATTTCAGCTCTGTTTTTAACACCATCATCCCGGCCCTGCTGCAGGACAAGCTCTCTCAGCTGAACGTGCCTGACTCCACCTGCAGGTGGATCACAGACTTCCTGACGGACAAGAAGCAGCACATGAAGCTGGGAAAACATGTCTCTGACTCCAGGACCATCAGCACCGGTTCCCCTCAAGGTTGCGTTCTTTTCCCCCTTCTCTTCTCCCTGTATACCAACAGCTGCACCTCCAGTCACCAGTCTGTCAAGCTCCTGAACAGACGACACCACCCTCATTGGGCTCATCTCTGGTGGGGATGCTGCACCAGCGATACGTAAGTTCTACCTTAAGTTAGGGTGCAAAGTCCACACTAAACAATACGCTGAAACTAGTTAGTTTGAGACTTAAGCTGTGTTGATGTTTGGTTGCACCCCCGAGACGTAAGGTGCATCTTAGCTACTCTGGCGTGAAGTCCATACTCATCAAAACAGTGTCGCAGAAAATGACGTTTACACATCCCATGGCCAATCAGTGAACAGCACTATTCTTAACAGAGTTTATTACGGTTTTGTCATCTGTTTGTCCCTCTCTTTCAACGTATGCAATACTGAAGAGTCTAACGGCTAAAAATAGCAACAAAACACCAACAAAAAGGTACCTATACAAGGACAAATAATTATGATTAGGTGATAACTATGAAACCTTAATCTACAGCTAGTCTCACAGTGACATCGAGTGGTAAAACCGTTAACAACTACATAGACGTAATTTAATGGTGCCCGTAACGAACGGTAAAGTATAACGGGCAGATGAAATTATAACATTATAATTTATATATGCGTAGGAGCCATTATCCCCCTCATATTTCAAAATCTATGTTTTGTCCCCCCCTTTTCTCCAGCGATTTCGGAGTTGGCTAGGTGAGAAGGTTTACTATGAGTGGCTAGTCAATCAATCACTCCACATCAGACATAATTAAACGGTCGAAACGCGTTAGGCCTATAGAAAACATTCGACACAACGCAAAGGAGATGATGAAAAGTTAAGGGAGAAAAAATATGAGTTTGCTGAAGGCAGCTAAGTGCCTCAATGTTTCAGACTTTTCTTCTGTGCTGCTGTTATTCCAGCCTACCTGAAGACAGCAGTGAGGGCGCCTGCAGCAGAGTGGGTAGTAACTTGTACAAGTGCCGCAAATTTGCAAAAATAAATAAATAAAAATAAGTCATTGCCTTTTCACGTTCCTTTATTATTTATATTTTTACTCTTTACTCCAATCCAACCCAAACTCGCACACACTCATACACTCTCCTGACCCCACACTTTACAACAACGCTCAACTGTGCTTTATGCTCATGTTGCCAACTTTTGCACATACTTGTCAGCATTGTATTATAGTATTATTGTATCTTTTTATATTTTTTGTATACTTGTAAAATTTACTTTTACCTTTTTATTACTATTTATGTTAGGTGTACTGTAATTCATTCATACCAAGGCAAATTCCTCGTATGTGAAAATGTACCTGGCAATAAACCCGATTCTGATTCTGATTTACACTTAGGACTATTAAGGTGCCAGTTTAACAC